>NC_052485.1:4569896-4670237 GCF_009730915.1 Dioscorea cayenensis subsp. rotundata | reverse complement strand
AATTTTGTAATTTATATTCACTTAATTAATTAGAAGCCCATGCTCTTATTATTAATATACATAATATTTATGCATAATCATTTAATCAAATTTGTAATAATTTTTTTTCTAAATTTTGAAGTAGCGTAGTTTATATAAATACTCTATATACAAATTATTATTAATATAGTACATTTGATTACTTATTTGTTGGAGCGTACCAAACTTGTTAGAATTAATTAAGTGTTTGTTCTTTAATCAATATATATATATATATATATATATATATATATTATATTTGATAATGTGATAAACTACTGCACATTTACAAACATCCCAAACCTTCAACATGCATACTTTGGAAGAGAATCATGAAATCCTTGATTTTCTGCATGGAATCGAGTTAATCACATTACTGCTCTTCTACTGCGGCAATGTTTTTATCAATATATGTATATATAAACAGTATAGCATTTTCATATATAATTCAATTTACTTCTAATAATTAACAATTTTTTTAAAATTAAGTTATATCATTTTGTTTGTTTTTTCACATGATGTACATAAAAGAAACATGTTTGTCCCATGCATGCATGCATCCTAAATGACAGATGAAGCGAATAAATATGGTCCAAAACATGAAAGTGGCATCAAGAGAGGTTGTCTAGGACAAGATTTTGGTGGTGATGGAGATTGGTATGGTTGAGAAACAATTAGAGGAAACCTTCATCAAAGCATGAGGGGTGCGGTAGGTTAAGGTGCTTGTGATTCATTAACCCCAACTTGTTGTCTTTGGCCGCCTATATATATATATATATATATATTCAATGCATAAAGTTGTATTGCAAATTGATTCTTGACTTGCCTCCCCTCTCACAAATGAGACAAAGTGATTTCTTTTCAAAGTTATAATTTAGTCAATTCGATTAATTCGATTATAAATTTTATTCAATTTAATATAATCAAATATAATTTTTTTTATCTAAATACAATAATAATTATACCGACAAGTTTGACTTTGATGAATTTGTATCCATATGAAACTCTAGATACATTTAATGAAAAAATAGTGTATATTTTACTTTTCATAAGGATTACATAAGATTTGTAAATATAAATTTATAAATAAAAATATAATAAATAAAATAACATTTTTCTGTAATTAAACAAAGTGGAATCGCTAAAAACCCTTTTTAAAGCTTTTAGAAATCGCTAAAAAACACCCTCTAGTTTTTAGAATCCCCAAAAACCCCTCCTTTAAAGCTTCATGTTTTTTTCAAACCCCCAAACCCCTAGAATCTGGATGCGAACGGAGCTGAGTTTCAAATTTTTTGGACGTAAAACGCCTCAGATGGGGAGTCGTGCGTCGCAGCCCATCTCGGCGATTTCGAGAGGAGTGTGGGGTTTTCCGTAGGGTAACCCCGAGAGACGAATTTATCGGAGCCGCTTAATCGCTTTTTTTCTCAACTCACGCCTTCGCCTTTTCCATCTCCGTCGCCTCCAGTCGTTCTCTACCTGCCAAGCCTCAGAATTGCGCATTTCATCGCCTTTTCCCTTTCCACCCGAGATCTCGAAGGAGAAGTCCCCGCAAGCAACTAGTCTGGCATTTCATCAGCTTGTAAATCTAAGGTATCGAGTATGGTTTTTACGTTAACTGCTCACTATAAAGAAAGATTTTTTTCTGCTTTTGCTTTTGCGCTCCCTGCTTTTGTCGAAGATATCAAGTCTCGCAGGGGATTTCTACCGGGTTTTGTTAGTCTCACAGGAGATTTCTGCTAGGGTTTTTGTTTTTGTTTTTGCATTTTCAGATGTATACACTCATCGAAATAGCTTTTTTCGATCGTTATGATTTCAGTGTAATATTTATAACGTACATTTCCGCTTCGCTTCGATCATGGTCGCAGCTTTTTACAAACGAGGTCGACGCTTAAGAAACGAGATGTTACGCTTAACATTTGTTGTCTCGCTTAAGTATTCTCGCCTCGCTTAACAAAATGGGTCTCGCTTAACATTTTATATCTCTGCTTAATAACCGAGAGTTTACCGCTTAAAACCTTATATTTAACGCTTAAACTTTTTGTCAATCACCGCAGTTTCAGTGGATTACGGCGGTCAACCCTAGTTAACGGGCGCTGCTATTCGACACCGGCCATGGAGACCTTTAGTCGAATTGAAAGTTACCACGACCCCTCGACTAATCGGGAGATTATTCAAGGACACCGCTTGCGCTGCTCATCGAAACTGGAAGCCATATACCAAGAGAGGGCCCTTCTCGATTCTTTTCGCAGCAGTACGTACGGTCGCACCAATAAATTCAGGATCGGGAAAGCCCTCACCGAGTTTCGCACCTCAAGACGTGGCCCTCGTTTCGTCTCATAGGGCTACTGGGCGACGCAGCTGGTCTTTCGTAAGAAGAAAAACCAGTCGCCGTCAAGGCCTGAGATCTCATCAAAGACCCACGAGACACAGAGACTCCATCAAGAGCACTCAGCGCAACTTGTTCGACGTAGGGAGAAGAAGATAATTTTGTCAAACTCCCGATGCGACTCTCACGGGACGATCCCTCTTCCCAAATACATCACGCCTTGCTCCGAACTCGATCGCTGATTACGCCGACGATCTACCGTACCCACGGGGCGATACGCACGGGCGCAGCGACGCATAGCGGCTTTGCATGGAGGATATTCCACAAGCTGCCGCCCGAGCGCAAGATAGACGCACGGAAGAAGCACTCAACACTGTGGTACATTAAGGGTCGCTTCTACGCGCTTAACGCCCTGGTTTTTACGAAATCGACCGGAACGGGAAGAAAGTCCGCTTTTCAAGAAGATCCCAAGGACGCTGCTACATGCGAAAGTACTTTACCTGAAGCAAGCTGACTGTGAGAAACGAGCTTGTCATCGCCGATGGAAAAGAGGTAATAAATCACGGACAATGTCTAACATAAGTCTTTAATGTTTAAACATTTTATTTAGCGCTTTAACTTTAGTATTTACCGCTTAACTATTATTCATAACCGCTTAAATATTTTGTTCTCCGCTTAATTATATTCTATAACGCTAAATATATAGTTTTTTTATAGTTTAAAACGAACGATCTCAGAAATGTTCGTTTACATGTTAGTTTCGAAATGTTCCCGAACGTCAAGAAGAAATATTTGTCAGCGCCAACCGACCTGACTGGATGCCATCGCTCCCGAACCACTAGCTCAAGGCGTGACGAGAGGAGCCTCTATCGCGCGCTACTGGACGCCTGCTCTCCTACTTCCACCCCCACCACGCCAGCACGCATTCCTCGACGCCGAGAAGCCCTCCCCTACCCCTGCAGATCGCAACAACCCTCCTACCACGACAACGATAGCCCCCTCGACCACGGCAGCTCTCCGATCGCAGGGTAATTTCACCGTGACATCGGGCTAAGATGTCACCGCAACTCTTACGCAGTACGCCAGATATTGACGACCGAAGTTTCTGCTTGCCGCCGTGCGAGGCGCCGGAAGGACGTTTCACAACCGACCGCGCCATCCCTCGAAAGAACTCAAGCACCCGGACGTAACGAGGCGCTGAATTTCGACGACGACGACATCATCGGAAGGTCATTCCAAGGCGGCCACATTCAAGAGACTTGCGAAAAAGAGGAGAATAATATCGCCTCGTCTCCACCGCCGACCGACGATGAACAATAGCAACACCATCGGCTACCGACGTCAGTATCGAGTCTGTCCGCTGACGATACGGCTACGACGCTGAGGACATCGAGATGATGCGGGTTGCTGGCACGGCTGAGAAGGTCGCCGACTTCTTCTCGATGAAATCGCCGACCCGCTGGAACCGGCCGCCGAGATCATGCGATCAAAGATGGACACAATCCCTCAAGGTCAAGAACAAGTTAAGGGCGCTGGTCTCCCAACGATGTCGTTGCTACGGCCACTGGCTGAGAAGATCGTCGAATCCGCTGCCGCGGGTCGCGGCCGACAAGATCGCAGCCCAAGCAGTGACACAATCCCACCACAACAAGAACCATGTAAGGAAGTGTCATGGTCGATGTCGCCGCCGCTGCCCTCAAGATCGGGCGCTGACACAATCCCACAACAAGAACAACAATGTAAGGACGTGTCTCAGCTGATGCTCGCCGCCATCGCCCCCGCATCGAGCGAAGATGTCGATGAAGACCCCGACCGAGCAACGAGAGATCGATCAAGGCCAATCAAAAATCGACCGACATTTTCTGGAAAAGCTTTTTATTCAAGAAGAAGAAATGGGTCGGCTCGAGTCGTTTTAACAAATACGAAAGCAGGAGTTGATGAGGATCTTCCTCAACCGCCTCATGGATCGTAAGTGTAACGCTTTTTATGATATTGTTTAAAGAGTTTCTTTATAGTGTTTAACTATTACCTAATAGTGTTTAATACCATTATGTTATCATTTAAGTTTTCGCTTTACCGCTTAATTATATATAATATCATGTAACAATTGATAATATCATTTAAATATTTACAATACGGTCTTCTAATATCTCATATCGCTTAATCCTCAAAGACCGCTCGCTGGAAGAACGACGTCCCAAGACCACACGCCGACAAAGTTATACACGCCGCTGAGGGGAAGGAGACGGTCACCGATGATGTGATGGACGCTCAGATGCATAATACAAAAAGTCGCCGAGCAAAGAGCCATATCCTCTACAAGAAGCGCGCCCCATCATCGACTCGCCATACTGCTTACGCCAAAGCGTGACGACGCACTACGATACAATCATGGCTATGATCGGGGATGCTGCACAGAACCCCGCATGAAGTTCAAATTGTCATCCTCCCGATAATCATGAATGGCCACTTCCACGTCGCCGTCCCCGACAATGATAAACAAGAATACAGTGATTATTCTTCATGTCCGGGTACGATAAGGACGCTATGGACATGGTAAGTTCTTTAATTACGTCCGATTAATATCTGCTTGGTATTTAAATCGGTATTCTAATCTCGACTTGCATATCTCGACAATGGAATCTATTCGACCTTTCGGGTCGATCATGGAGTTAGGCGAGTCGGCGACTGCAAGCAGTACCCGCCGCAGACGACTACGTAAAACCCCACGCCTAAAAACAAGGAAGCGCCGATCGCGCCTGCCTCACGCCACGCGTTTATCGAGCACCATCGTGGGCGAGAAGTTACGGCCACCGCAGCATGACGCTCCTTACCCTCGGGATTACGAGATGCTACCCGTGATACTTAAGGAGGGAGGGCACATGGCCTCACGATAAAGTGGGGTCGTCACAAGCTGGGTTAAATTTGCTTTTTGAATAACATGTCTCAGATATCCGATCACAATTTTGTTTTCAAACGTAAATCTGACAAATTCAATTCATTGTTTTCGTGTTCAAGAACATGACTTGTATATCTTAATGTAAATTTTGTTTGTTTTGAATCAGTAAAGCGGGTTAAATTCCATCTCGGTTTTATTTCATTGTTTAATTTACGCTGAGATTGTGTACATTTCACTTTTCATTGTTTAAATATAGTATATATCGCTTAAACATCGCTTTTAAATATTTCAAATTACGCGTACTCCGCTTAAAAATAACACTTTCTCCTGCTTAAATGAAATGCACTTATTGTTTAACTAAATATGGAAAGTCGCCCATCAATACACAATTCAATTCATTGTTTTTTTGTTTTCAAGAACACGACTTGTATATCTCAATGTAAATTTTGTTTGTTTTCAATCGTAAGGCAGTGTTAAATTTCATTCGGGCTCATTTCATTGTTTAATTTACGCTAGAAGTTGTGTACATTTCCGCTTTCATTGTTTAAATATACCATATATCGCTTTAAAACATCGCTGAAATATTTCAAATTACAGACAGTATCCGCTTAAAATAACAATGTCTCCGCTAAATACATTCAATTCGCTATAAATACACAATGTTTCCGCCATCGCTTGGCTTTATTAACAATGCCTAGTCGGCGACGCTTCATCAGCAAGATCGCCGATCGCGACCGGATCCTCGCGCAGTGCCGCAATGTAACTCATGGACATCAAACGCCACGACTCGATCCTCTTTTTCGCCCTAGGCCGCCCAGCCGCCTTCTAGTCACAAAGCGGTCGCAAACGAAGCTCACGATTTCCGCCCTCAAGGCCCCGCCATCGCTCGGGTATGGGGAATATAGCTCATTTGTACGCCACTTTTAGTAATTGTCGACGCTGAAGTACCCGCTCATAAATCGACGTACGCTAGTGTCCCTGCTCGCATTAGTCAGCCGCAAGCATGTTTCGCAAGGGATACCATAAACTTGCCACCTTCGATACGAACAAGTTCTCGATGGCGAGATCCACGGAGTCGCCGTGATCGTCGATCACTTCGAACGATCATCGACACAACGACTCAACACGAAGATTTCTACCGCCCTCAACAATGATCTCTAACTTCGAATGTATGTCCGGGCATAAGTAGGTCTCCCATTTCGTCGCTGCTTCACGCCTACATAACACGCGATCAACTCGAACCTCGCAAATAAGGTTAAACAAAGACAAATGATGGTTAAATAATTCGACAACATGTTTAAACATTATCAGTAATTAAATAAACGAAATGATTAATATTTAAAGTCGAAAAGTGTAATTAAACAAAGATCGAGAATGTTTAAAGGGTAATACTAAATGTTAAGTGTAAATCAACATTCGCAGACCTTACGGAGTCGACCATTTTCGCCACCTCAGAAACGACGAGCTTCCTCGATCCAAGCATCGAACGATCCCGCCGACGCTCGAATACATCTCACCCCAACGATCACCTCCGAACGATAATTCGACCAACGTGCCATATCCGATTTATTAATCAACCAGACGATGAGCTTCGGTGATACGGCCTCGCAGCTCATTCACTCAGATCATCGAAATCTTTTAGCCGTGGACGCCCACGCAACGCGGAAGCATATAGATCAAAGACTCCTCCCTCAACGCCTTCCCAAGTCCGACATCGCTTTCATAAAATCGGGCCTCCAAATGTCGAAGACAAGACGCATGTGGCGAAGAAGGGAAGACTCTCGCAATCATGCGCCACAAGGCCCTCGACTCGTCCGACACGAAGGTAATTATCTCATGATAATCTCCACCCTCGTGATAAGGCATCGCCCAACTTAGATACGAACCAAGTCCAATCGCATCGGGTCTCGCTGTCGACTATACCAAGGCGACGTGGAAAAACCATTGTTACTATCTTTCCCCGGCACCCAAAGAGTGCACCCTCGATATTTTTCCAAGGAGGCTGGGTACCATCGAGAAACAGATAGCCGCCCCGCAAGCCCTCTCAATCCCACAATACACGCTACCGAAAGAAAAAGAATGCACGCTTAAAACGATCACCGCCTCTCTCCACGATCGCAACGCCGCCGGATTTGTCTCACCCACCTTATCCACATACCAAAGCAAACAAATATACTCGGAGATGTCACCGCCGCCGAGGACCACCCGGCATGCTCTTTTTCCCAACCAAGCTCGCCAGTATGGTATGTGGACACCATGTTCCCGCAACATGTCCTTCTCGAATGTCGACGGCCTCAGACAAGGGATTCGGCCCTCGAGCTTCGAATCACTCGGCGCTAACCCATTTTTTTCGACGCTCTGACGCTGACGCCAACCTACGCCACCACCGCAAGTGTGCGACGGGTCGATTGTCTTGATTCCGAAAGTATTTTTGTTATACTCTTTTGACGATGAATGCGCCTAACGACAACCATCTGCAGCAAGCATTCCACACCACACCCGATGTTTTTTTCGCTCTTTACGAATTTCGAAGTCAAAAATTCCTTTTGATCGCATGATTTCAAGTACATCCCTCGAAATGTTCGACACCGCCAAAACGCCGATCAATATCCAACGACAACACTTCGTAACGATCCGACGAGGAAGGAAGACATCCCACACCGCCGTGGTCACCATGGGACGAATCGGGAGCACTCGCAGAATCAATTCCCTCGCCAACACTTCACCAAAATGAAAAAGATCAATATGTTAAGCTGAGAATATAATGTTTAAGCTGATAACGACAATAGTTAAACGTTAAATTAAATACTTAAACAATTAACTAATAACGTAAAGGACTAGTACAATATGTTAACCAAATGATTTTGACTATATTTAAACAATAAATCGACCCCTGCATAACCCGAAATAATTAAAAGAAAAGGGAACTTACAACGAGTAAACCTCGCTTTCATTAGGATCTCAGAACGGCACATTTTCCGCTCCCTCGACGACAAGATCAACTACAAAGACATTCAAGACGGAGCTGACGCGACACATCCGACTGGAAGTCAACATCGCTTTTCTATCGGGCAAACCGCTTTTATATCCATCCGTGTGACTGAACTTAACCCCCGACAAGAGAAACTTCGAGACCCCATCGCCACATATCTCACCTAACACCAATTCCCAAGAAGTCTCGAGCTGCGAACATTAGCACTCTTCCCTCCCCGTCAATCTAGCAATACCACAAAAAAACTCTCCATAATATATCTACGAAAACCAAATCGGACAAAACCAAATGAAACGAAGAACAAAAACGAAGACGATGTAAGAAGAAGTAGAAGATGTAAAGAACAAACAAAGCAATGAATCGCAAACAAAAAAAGCGCACAGCTAGTATGATAGAGGTTAGATTAGACGTGATGTGATCGACGGTATTTTTTTTCCCTCCATCCCAAGGGCAAAAAAAGGGAAATATATGTCATCGTCGCGAGGAAGACATGTTGTCATCGCTCGAATGAAAGTTCTCAACTCAACATGAGTCTCTCGTAAACGCTAAGCTTTTTTTATGTTTAAACAGTATACATATAGTGTTTAAAAATAACTGTTAACCTGCTTAACTAAAGTCTATATCATGTAAATAATATGTTATCGTTTAAATCGAACGCTTAATCGACATCGCTGCTGCTAGATGGGTACCTCCCCGGGTCACCGCTTAAAACATATTTACGTATTTTCTTAAACACCGCTGTCATTGTTTAAAGAGTAACTTGAGTATTGTTTAACTTTTTCTATTGCTTTACAACGACGCTTTTTTTGTTTCCCACATTGTTTTTACTAGGTCTCTGCTTAAATTTCGTAAGTTCACAACAAATACGATTGCTTTCGCTTTTATTTATAAAAAGATTTACAACATTTACAACATTTACAAAGATTTACAACATTTACAACATTTACAACGTCCGCTCTGATCTGACACTCACGACTCGACCGTGATAACGAAAACAAGTGTCTCAGACATTCGAACGCTCACAAATGGCCAGATAACAAGCGCATCAACTCGAACCTCGCAAAACGCATAACATTAAAAAAAGGTTAAACAACACACATTCACGAAAAACGACTATTAATCAACGTGTCATGGTAGGACTTAAACGACGTATCCCGATAGTTAAACACGTAACGTAATAGCCAGACATCGACGCCATTTTCTTAAACGCTAATGTAAAAGTCTCAGTGGTAAATGTCAACCCTCGCTTTTAAAGGATGTTTTCACGATCTCCTCCTCTAGAGAATCCTCCGCAATCACGCAATACGTGAAAAACTTTCTTTTCATACCCAAGTCGAAATGCTTTCTTAATCGCTTTCCCGCTATCCATCACCGGAGAATCCTCCGTGATTCGTGCACTATGAGAGGATTTCGGCTCAGGTGAAAAAGATAGTTTAACTAGTTCGATGATCACGGCTAATCGATTCTCAAGATAAGGAAGAAGGCTCACGAAACATCCTTTTCGAGATAGAGCTGGTCAGTCCATGGGAAGAGGAGGAAGAGGAGGAGGAGGAGGAGGAGGATCGATGAGGACGATCGAGGAGTGGTCGTCCACGGGGAGTGGTTCTTCCCGGTTATTTATGGTGTGAAGTCCACAAGCAGTCGACTCTTCAGATCCGAGAAAAAGTTAAACGACAGACGCCGACATCGATCGATGAGAACGAACGGGTGTTCGGAAATGATAGTTATCGCAGCATAAGAATTAATGCCGCCATTAATTTTCACGCACGGATACCATAACCTGCACACCGCCACGCGCCACATGCCAACAATTCAGATCAAACGAAAAAGATCACCGCTTTTACGCAGAGACTTTTGAGAATTTACACGCTTATGTAATAGTTATACATGTAAAGATAATGTTAAACTGAGATGGGAAGTATTAAACTGGATATGACAATTATTAAACATATTAGTAAAATATTTAAACGTTAAACCAAGCGTAAAGTCCCTCTCAAAAAGGTCGAATACTGATGTGATTTCGACGCTTTCCTTTCCACCATTTTCGGGCCAAAAACGATTTCACAACACTGACCCATCTTGAGCGAATCTAGAGTAAGAAGGAAGTTAAACACTAATTGAAGGGTCTAGTCCCAAAGGTAAAAGGAGAGGGGTTTTTGGGGAAGTTTTGAAAATTACGAGGGGTGAAAAGTAATTTTCCCTAAAAGTTATATGATTTTTTTTAATATCTTAATTTAAAAAAACTATTTGTTCATTATAGTTAAAATTTTTTCATGGAGTTATATGTCCCTGTAAAAATCATTTATTTAATTATGGAAAATATTGTAACCCTAAAAAAATTAGAAATTTTCAAAAATTTTTCACTTGTATTCAATTTTTATGTATATTGTATTAAACCAGTAAATATGTCATCCACTATGATCTAAATATTATATAAAAGTAGGTAAGAATTTAGAGTTGTTTAAACAAATGATTTGAGCTTAAATATTTATTTATGGATGTTATAAATTCTTTGCTGGAAGAGATCTATTTTTATAATAGATTTTCAGTAACTTTGCCTCTGATTAATGTTGAACTCACGAGCTCAAAAATAAAATAAAAATAAATAAATAAATATCATATAGTACATGTCCAGTGATTTAATGTAATGCATTTTGTTCAAAAAGCTGCTTTCAAAAATAAATAAATAAATGCTAATTATGTATTGATGTTTTCAAGAGGATAAATTATGGGAACAAGAAAGAATTGGCCAAAATTTGGAATTCTTGTGAGAAGTGACATGTGTTCTCTTTTGATCTTTTGATTTAATTGTTTATTTGATTAATAATTTAATTGAGTACATCTTGACAGGTACCATGGATTCCAACCAGGAGCTTAGCTATCATTTGAACTATTCCAAGCAAGTGATACAACAAAGGTGAAGCTTTGTTAATGCCCTTTTATATTTGGCATGGACCCCATTTGGCTTCTTCTTTGAGGTACCTTATGCCCTCTTTTATATATTTCTATATATATGCTCTCTTGTTTGTTGTTTTTTTAATGTGATTATTATTTTTGTTGTATAATAATATTTGTTGAATCAAACTATTCTCAAATTATGGACATGTGAGTAGTACTTTTAATGCTCAATTAATTAGTTCAAACCCACTTATACATATATATATATATATTTATTTATTTATTTTCACATATAAAAATTCCATATTTTATTTACTATTTTTTGCATATTTCATTAGACACATATAGTTAATATAAAAATAAAAATTAACATTTGTGGTATAATTAATTTATAATGAGCGGATTTTTTTTCCTTTAACTAATTAGTTTACCAGAATAATATACTGGGAGTCCTATAAAAAAATAGACCTGATCATTTGAAATAATTTGTTTGAGTAGCCTGAACCTCTGACATTTTGGTTAATTCATTTTGATTACAATAATAGGATTTACCAAGTCAAACATCCACCTAATAATACTAAAAATAGTTTTTCTTTTAAACTTAATTTATTAAATTGTTGTCCAAGCCTGAATTGCTAGATTTAATGGCTAAATAAAAACAATCCATAAAAATTTAAGATTAGTCATAATGGAACCAGGATAATATACTGGGAGCCCTATAAAAAAATAGACCTGATCATTTGAAATAATTTGTTTGAGTATCCTGAACCTCTGACGTTTGGGTTAATTCATTTTGATTACAATAATAGGATTTACCATGTCAACATCCACCTAATAATACTAAAAATAGTTTTTCTTTTAAACTTAATTTATTAAATTGTTGTCCAAGCCTGAATTGCTAGATTTAAAGATTTCACTAAATAAAAACAATCCATAAAAATATGAGATCAGTCTTAATGGAAGATTATGAAATATATATATATATATACATATATATCAAGAGACAGAGAGAGAGAAAGGAAGGTGCATTATTTTGATTGAATGAGTATGAGACTAGTACTAAACAAAAAACATAGAGAACAATAAAAAGAAGAGGACACAAAGAAAGAGAGATAGTAAAGCAAAACAGTGGGCGGGTGGAGGATGTTATTCTTTAGCTTCCTATGAATACCATTTAGCTCTCACTTAGTTGGAATGTTTTGGACTTTTTAAATGATCAAAAGCACATTGACAACCTTACCAAATAAAAGCATATCTCATGCTTTATTAACTCCGCAATGTCTCTATCTAAGTAAACAAATTCAAAACATAATGCATGACTATATAAAATAAGAATTGTTGTTTTGAAAATATGGGAAAAAATCCATTGTTAATTTTAAAAACAATTTTAGTTAAATGAAGTATTTAGTTATTGTAATATGTGGTCAAATAATAGTTTTGAAATCTAATTCTATGCGCATGGTTTTACGCTTTACAGTTAAGTAAATGGCAATGATGTATAGTATTACATAAATTTTTTTTAGGCATAGTATGTTGTTTTAGAAAAAAAAAAAAAAAAACAATTATTGTATATGCTATCTCAAGCACTATTAATTAACGAAATTTGTTTCAAATGACAGATTTGGATTATTTACCTATAAAAATCATTTGATGGGAGAATCTATTCTTTACCGGCTTCCCCTAACTTGTTATTTTTTACATACAGATTAAATACCTAATATTTATATATATATATATATATATATATATATATATATATATATATATATATATATAATCGACAAAGTCACTTTGCACTATATTTAATTTTATATTTTTATGTATTGTTTATTTTTCATAACTTTAAAAGGTTTGCATATATAAATGCTTGGACAAATTCAGAATCTTTTTTTGTAAGTAGGTAATATTTAAAATATTATTTTAACGAGTTGATTAAATGGGAGTCATGGGATCCCAAATTTAAAAATAAATGGAATTTAATTTTTTTTTTACTTTTTTTAATGATAAAAACCAATACTTAAATGTTTTCAGGCACTGTTGTTGAGCTAATCAGCCTATTGCAGCCTTGAATAAATAATTTTATGGAGACTTATCATAATTAGTTATGAGGGCGTTTTAGCAAAATTGCAAACATTTTATGCAGAAACGAATATTTATTTTTATCAGGGTGCTATAAAGATGTCCAAAGTGAGAGTGTATTGACATATGATCAAATTTTTAATATACATACGCTGGTGACTGTACTTATTACATTTGGGTGAAAAAAAATTGACACCTCACACCGCCCAACACCGGGGTGAAAAATAACTAATGCGATGAATTTTTTATTTAATTAACTTTTTTTTTCCTCTTTTGCTAGCGCATTGAGCTATTTTTTACATGTGTAATTTTGTTCGGTTTAATTGTTTATATTTTTTAAAAAAACAACATGTGTCTGTCTCTATAATATGTGAATTGGTTACAAAATCATTTGTAATTTAATTCCTCTAACAAAAATTTGAACTCTTACCACTCCACACATAAATTTATTTTGGTATCGCTAATCACTTGAACCAAACGGTTTTAGTTTCATTTTATTTAACATATGTGATTTATTCATATTTTTATTAAATATATATATATATATATTTTTTCTGAAAAACCTTCTAGCTTTTATAAAAATCTTTTTGTTGGCTTATTTTCGTCTTGTTTAACATATGTGGTTTATTCATATTTAAAAAAAGTTTGAAATTATATTTTGCGGAAAAACCTACTGGTTTCTGAAAATTACATTTTATTTTTCTGGGGTTGTATTTTCAAAGTGCATGAATCCATGTCAATTTTGCAGAAAAACCCAATCATTTCGAGAAATTATATTGAACTTTTCTTGGGTGCTTTTTTGCAAAGGTCGAAAACTTTGAGCAGGAGACGAAGACGTGCCCAGAGAGCCCTTTTGTTCGTCAGTTCGTGGCGATGCCTTCCGCCATGAGAATGATAGGCAAGTGCTCGCTTCTCTTCTCTACTTCCATTCATCTCCCCATTCGATTCTCACCTTCTCTTCCTTGTGCTCTACCAATTTCTCAATCCGAGCAGATATCGCCGTCAATCTCACAGGTGAGGTTTCAGCTTCGATCTATGTTGGTATGAGAACCAGCAATCAGATTGATCATAAGGTGTTTGATGTAATGCCGCAGATGGGATGTTCAAGGGGATCTATAATGGCAAGCAGTACCACGCGGCTGATATCCCTGCTGTGCTTGCCAGGGCGTGGAGCGCTGGCGTAGATCGGATCATTGTGAGACTTTTTGAAGAATTTTCTACTGATTTGTGGGCTGTGTGATGGTTGTGGTTTTGATTTCTTCTTCTTGGTTTCGTTTTGTGGAGGTGACGGGAGGGTCGCTTGAAGAATCTAGAGAGGCTCTTGCCATTGCGGAGATGGATGGTATGCCAATGAGTGTGCGCACAAGCTGTTTGATGTAATGCGTTAATGAATGCTTTTTGTCTGTGGATGCAGGACGGCTCTTCTGCACTGTTGGAGTGCACCCGACCAGGTGCAAGGTGAGGAATTCCACACTGCTTCTTATCAAAATATGTTTTTTGTGGGTTGTTACCACTGCTTTGGTTTAGGAGTTTGAGGAGAGTGGTGATCCGGAACAGCACTTCCGGGCACTTGTGTCACTTGCTAAGGAGGGAATTGAAAAAGGGAAGGTATGTTGGAATGTTTATTGTTTGGATATCTAAGTATTCATCTTCGGTTTGGCTATTTATGAATTAAGATTATGTTTATTGAATGCTTGTCATGCTTATATTGACAAAGTTTAAAAACAAGTGAAAACTGGAGTAAAACTTGAGAGTTCTCCATGATCCTCAATAAAGATGATGGGTTTCCTAAAAGAAAAATTATAGTTCTTGTTAGTTATTACTAGATAAATATATGTAACTTCAATTATGAAACTAATCACTAGTGCTTAGAATGAAGACAAACAAAAAATTAATTTAATGCACATAACCCAGCCTAAGGCTCCTATTGGGACCATGTCAAGGCTGCATAATTAAACCTAGGGATCACACTACTTAATAAACTCGTAGTCCACATCATATTGAAATATAAAAATGAGAGTTAATGTAATACTTATATCATTAAGGGTTTATTCTTGCTCATTTAAACATCTCCTGACAACTTTTATTTCTAAATTATAGTATCCTAAACTCAGAACTCTGTCTTTGTTGGTGCATGACCTACTCAACTAAACTTGCATGTTGGTGGAAGTATTTAAGGGATTCGTATATTGTTGATAAGATTAGATCAAGCCAGGTTTTCTCTTGCATGTTCTTTATTCCTGTCATTTTTTTCTGGTGTTAGCATTTTTATCTTACTTTTGCCTCTTCCAACTGTCAAATGGTTCACATATGTGGAATTCAATTTGAATATAGGTAGTTGCGGTTGGTGAATGTGGATTGGACTATGACAGGCTTCACTTTTGCCCTTCGGAAATACAAAAGAAGTATGCTAGATCTCTCTCTATCTCTTCCATATTTTTTTGTGCTAGGACTGATGGCATATTCTGATAATTGGATGAACTTTTAACAGGCTACAGGCATCACTTTTACCTGTTGTATAATGAACTAATGAAGAGCTCATAGATCTTTTGGATTTGCCACTACTCAAGGATTGCAAAAATAACCAAAACCCACATGACATTCAAATCTTTGTTGAATCATAAATATTAAAAAAGCCATAGAAAGCTTGATCCTAGTGCTCTGGACATTTTTGTTTTGTTTATTTACTTCTGTGGTATGATGTTATTATTATTAAGTTCTTTCTTTTCTTCATTTAGGTACTTCGAAAAACAATTTGAGTTAGCAGCTGTGGTGAAGTTACCTATGTTTCTGCATATGCGCGCTGCTGCTGAAGACTTCAGTCAGATTTTAGATCGAAATAAACATAGGTAAATCTTATGATATTATGTAGCTCAATCTTTTCACAATTGGGGATTCAAAAATAGTAAGATCAATGTTCTGTTGGAGTCAGGCAACGTCATAGCCTTTGGTTGCTATGCTCCCTGGCCTTTCTTTTATATTTATTATACTGTTTTCTTTCCAAATGATCTTATTTTCTTCTATACAAAGTGTACCCTGATAATTTTTATCATCTGGTTTTACTGTACAATGGACTTGATTTGGCCATTTTATGTGCTTAACAGGTTTTGTGCTGGTGTTGCCCATTCATTTACTGGTAGTGCAGAAGACCGTGACAGGCTTCTATTGTTTGATAATCTTTTTATAGGTGCTAAATCTATGATCTTCAACTTACAACACAAAATTCTGCTAGTCACACACACGCACACACACACATATGTTTTTGTTGTTTTCCTTTGGATCATTAATCTTTCCTAGAACTAGCATAAATGGTAGGTGTTGGATTCCATTTTTTCTTGTATAGAAAGAACTAATTTAGTTCTTCTTTGGTGATTTTGCCCATTGACCTTTTCATGGCTTCATTTATATTCAATACAAAATCTTGTTACAGTTCAATGTGATGTACAGCTCACCATTGATGGAATCATTTCATAGTGTGCTAAGGTTCCAATGGTCATAATGATCAGGTGTCAATGGTTGTTCTTTGAAGACAAGTGAGAATCTTGATGTTGTGAAAGGCATTCCAATTGAAAGGATGATGATAGAGACTGATTCACCATATTGTGAAATCAAGAATACACACGCTGGAATTAATTTTGTAAAGACAACTTGGCCTTCCAAGAAAAAGGAGAAATATGACCGAGACTCTACGATTAAAGGTCGGAATGAACCTTGCCTTGTGAGGTAAGTTGGAATGCTTTTCCTAAAGTTGTATAGTTGTGCACTAACTGCTTAGAAATTACTAGTTCATACACGGGGCAGGTATAATTTCTAGACTACTATAATAGTGCTGGCTTCACGGTTCAAAAAAAGTCTTTCCATAATCATCATTTAAGTGAAATTTGTTTTCATACTTTATTCATGGGCACCTGATTGATTTGAAAATATTTCAGGCAAGTTCTTGAGGTAGTTGCAGGCTGTAAAGGTGTTGCTGATATTGATCAGTTGAGCAAAGCTTTATACCATAATACATGCAGGTAGCTTCTTGAGGAGTTATTTCCTTTATCTGATTTATCATTCAAATGATTAGTTAGGCTGAAATTTTCTCTCTCATTGATAACATTTACTTCAGCATCTTGCTCCGTAGTTTCTGTCCCTTTTTCTTTCGCTGTTTCGTTCTTACTCTTTTTACTGATCAAGATGCCTGATTAAATGCCATGGCTCAACCAAAATTAGTGTTTTAGTTTGTCTTGAGCAAGACTTGCAGTTAAATTATCCAAGATAATTTTTTTTCCAAAAAAAAAAAAAAATTTATCCCATATAGGGCATTTCTGCTTGACTTTGTTTTTTTGTGTTACTTTCCTCGCTAACGTCTTTCAAATCCTGTCATTTAGATCATAATATGCGGGTAACTAATGCAATTTAATCACTGGCAATTAAAATTTTATTTAATTGCGTGTTGCAGGGTCTTTTTCCCCCAAGACCTGGATTCAGCAGCAGATGCTCTTCTTGAAAGTGGCAGTGATGCCCTGTGAAGATCAGAAGTTGACACTGTTTATTATTGAAAACACAAAACAGCCAAGCCATATGTTAATTGAAACCAAAACCATTCTTTTGTTTGAGAGACAGGCTTATAAATTTACATCTGTATGTTTATCAATTTAAATGGTGGGAGATCATTGTTTGGTCATATATTTATAAAATCTGAATGTTTTCATATGTTTGATATCTCCTATAGTCCATTTTTAACATTATTCTCTATGTCAGTGAAATTTTCCAAGCATCAAAGGCCAGGCAATTTTTATAAACAATATTAGATTTAAATAACTAAAATCTTGCAAAATTAGCAAGAAAACATCAGAAAACCTGGAAAAAACAATCATTCTCTTCTATTGCTCATTAACCACCTTGTTTATACAGCCACCTATAATCTCATCAACATGAGCTGAAGTTCAATGCACTTCCATTAGTTCCTCATCAACTGACTGTGAAGCAGCTACTTCTGGACCTGGAGTAGGTGGTGGTTTCCGTTGAGCATGGCTTAGCCTGAGAGGCCGTCCTTCGACTTCCTGAACGTTTATCACCAAACAGACATTTCATCAAACACATCAAACAGATCACAAGAAGATTAGAAATGCGGAGAATGTCACAAACTAACCACTCCATTCATCTCATCAATGGCAGCTTGGGCCTCCTCTGCAGTTGCAAAGGAGACAAACCCGAAACCACGAGAGCGGCCAGAGTCTCGATCATAGATTACCTTGGCACCGAGAATACCAGACTGAGATGCAAAAGCGTCGCGCAAGGACTGTCCTGTGACTGCCCAGCCTAGGTTCCCTGCATACACCTTGTGTGGGCTGTCGATGTATCCCCGTGATGCAGCCCTTATCCGGGAACTCATCACTTCCCTCTCACCTCCCCTAGGAACCTCCGGGAAGTTCACCTTCATCGTCCTCCCTCCCACTTCCTATTCATAACATCAGCCATATCAGTATTCCTCGGCGAAAAAACAAAAAGTAAACAGAAAAATTCACAGATACAAGACTCCAAAACCTCATTTGGACATGGTGACACAAAACTTAAACATTCTATTGATAATGGAATGAGAATTCTTTGGTGAAAAAGAGACTAATCCACAGATATAAGCCTTTTAAAGCTCGCTTGAACTTTGTAGCACAACATGTAAATGTTCTACGGCTAAATGAACGAGAAATTAATAAACATTCTATAGCTAATGAAATGAGAATTCATTGGTGAAAATGAGAATAATCCACAAATAAAAGCCTTTCAAAGCTTGCGTAAACTTAGTAGTACAACACGTAAATGATCTAAGGCTAAAACAATGAAAAATTCATAAACATTCTGTAGCTAATGGAATGAGAATTCATTGGTGAAAAAGAGAACAATCCACAGATACAAGCCTTTTAAAGCTCACTTGAACTTAGCAGCACAAAACATAAACGCTCTATGGCTAAATGAATGAGAAATTCACAACTATCACATTTAAAAGCTCATTTGAACATAGTACCACACAAACATCAACATTCCATAGCTAATGGAGAAAAAAACAAAAAGATATTCACATTTAAAATATAAGTATTTCAAACATCAATTGAACACAATAGCACAAAACCTCAACAATTACAACACCAAACATTCTATTAAACTTTCAATGATTCCATCAATCTAGAGACACTATAACATCATTCATTCAAGAAATAACTTAAATAATTAAAAAACACAGGGACCAAAATGTAATTATATTAATACAAGGGGCTTAAAAGAAAAAAACACTATGAAAGAAGGAAAGAGAAGAGGGTTCATCTTACGGAGCCATCGAACATGCGAATGGCGTTGAGGGCATCATCGTGGGAGGCCATGGAGACGAAGGCGAAGCCACGGCTGCGATCGGTGACGCGGTCGTAGACGAGATCCACGGATATCACTTGGCCGGCCTCGGAAAAGTGCTCGGCGAGCTGCGACGAGGTCATCGAGTAAGGGAGGTTCCCAACATACAGCCTCCCGGCCTCTTCCGGCGTCTCCTGCGACATCGATGCCTCACCATCCTCCGAATCTCCATCTCTATCATCGGACTCCGCATACGCCGCTGCTGCTGCAACCACGGAGTATTGGGAACGGCTGCGGAGGGGGAGGAAAGGGGAGAGGGAGAGGGTTCGGATTAGAAGAGTGGTAGGGTTTGAGAGGTTGAAATTGGGGATCAGAGGGTGAAGAGTGTTGGATTTGTTGGTAGTGGTGACGAGGCAGCGAGAAAGAAGAAGGGAGGTGATGGCGGCGGTGGCCATTCGAGTGGAGCTCGAGGAGCTTGTTCTCAGTGTCGAGACGTAGTAGTCGCCGTATGGCTCCCCATTTCTTATCCACAATTTTCCTCATTTTCAGGGAGTTTTAAATAAATTTATATATATATATATATATATATATATATTTTTATATTTAAATCCAAAATTTTTAGTGCTGATGTAAACTATTGGATTTCCTAGTATGACATATATAGTGCGGGGGACCTTCTCACTGTGGTACTATTTTTATACTTACAGTTTATATATTATATATTTATACACAATACTGTATTCAATGTCAGGATGCGGGTTATTTATGGAAAAATTTCATCTCTACAGGACTGCTGTAGCACAAGAGGATTACACAAGGGTGCAAAGGAGAAAGTAAAGTTGAATTTTCTCATTGTAGTGCTGTTTCTATACTTATGGTTTATATATTGTATATTTATATATTTTTACTGTATTTAATATTAGGATGTGGGTTATTTATGGAAAAAATAATGGTTTTATTCCTACAAAATTGTAGTATAAGGGGTTTATATAACAGTGCAAAGGAGAAAGTAAATTGAAATCTTCTCATTGGATGTTAGTCATTTATGGAAAAAAATAATAGTTTCAACATGTAATTATGTATTTTTTTTTTTATCTTTTTAGTTATTTTAATATTTTAAGTACAATTAAGTCTTCATATTTGGTTGAGTTGAGTTATTCTAGTTCATGATAATATTTTTTGATATAATTAAATCATTGTAATGTTTTTTATAGAACACTTGATTATCTATGCGATGGACTATAATGACCCAATTTGACTAAATATAAAAATTTAATTATATCTAAAAATATTATAAAAGTATTAAAAATTAAAAGAATAAAAAGTATATAATTACAAACACCTATACATGATTGTAATATAAAGGGATTATCTTAAAGTCTATCAACTGCTATAATTAGCGTATTATCCACTGTGGAGAGTTTTTCATCTATTTGTCTAAAAAAAAAAAATTCAGGGGTGTTTCTGTAAAAATACAAATATATATAATTATAAGTGGTTTTCTGGTTTTGAAATTTGTAGAAGAGGAGCTTCTCTGTCGATTTGGCGATGGCTGCATCCTTCATCACTGGTCTCGCTCTCCGGGACTGAAACCCTAGCGTTGTCAATGATGCTCCGCCCCCATGCGCCCCGCCGGCGTGCTCGCTACGCTCCTCAGTTCTGCGCCTTCGCTGCCGCCTTCCTTCTCCTTCTCTCCCTGTCCGTGCTCCACTCCCGCCTCTCCTCATCCCCTATCCGTCTCTCCCTCCCTTTCCGCTCCTCTCCCTCTTCCCATACTGTTCCTGATTCCCTCTTTGACGACGCCGACAACGACGCCTTTGATGCCTCATCTGATGATCTCATCGATGAGCTTGATGACGGTGTGGATGAGGCTGGTAAGGGAGACAAGCTGTCGGAGGAGGATGAGCTCCGCTCCGATGATGACCTCGATTCCGACGATTCCGACCTCACTCGCACTGGCGGCCTCTTCTGGGACCATCTTTTGGCTGTCGCTCGCCGCTCGTTTGGTAAATCTTCTAATCCATTTGTCGATGAGCCTCTGTTTCCGGATCGCCGGGAGATCACCTTCGGATCTGACGACCAGCCAGTGGATGACGATGTTCGGATCAAGCTTGATTCCATTTCGAGCATTGAGGATCTGATGCTTGTGAAGCCGGGATCCGGTCGCGACTCGGCGCTTCGTAGTGGATGGGTACGGTGGCTCGAGGGGAAGGCCGACTTCCTCCGGCGTGACAAGATGCTTCGCTCGAACCTCGAGCTCTTGAATCCCAAAAATCATCCACTTTTGCAGGATCCAGATGGTCCCGGCCTTGCCAGCCTCACCAAAGGTGACCGGTTGATGCAGCGTGCCATCTGGAACGAGATTGAGATGAAACCTTTTGGAGGAGCTGGGATGAAGAGAGTGGATCGAAGGAAAACGCTGAATTTGGACGCAAGGGAGCAGGAGCGAAGGCGAAGGTGGGGATATTTCCCTGGGTTGGATCCGCACTTATCTTTTTCTGAGTTTATAGAGAGGTTTCTGGGCAGTGGAAAGTGTGGTTTGAGAGTGTTCATGGTGTGGAATAGTCCGGCATGGATGTATGGCGTCCGGCATCAGCGAGGATTGGAGAGCCTCCTGCATCACCATAGTGATGCTTGTGTTGTGATTTTCTCTGAGACGATGGAGCTGGACTTCTTCAGTAGTTTTGTGAAAGAAGGGTATGTCATTTGAATCGCTTTCTTGTGTTTTTTTGAGAATTTATCTGTTCCTTTTAGTTGATAGTTTGGTGGATAACTAGGAAGTTTTTTACATTATATCGAATTGATAATAGTATTGTTAGGGCAAGATCTTTTTTGTCATTGTTGAAGACTACAAATCATGAACAACATACCATGCTCCTTTGTCATTATGAACAAATGCTACAACTTAATCTGCCTGGCCTATGCTTTTTGTTTCTGCTTTGTTCACCATCTATTGATTACTTCTGGGTGTTCCGAAAATTTAGTTAGAGAAGTCCTGGTTGGTTTGATATATATGCCAAATGTTAACTGTGAATTTTGTGACATGTAAATTAGTAAATGATTAAGTATTTGGTATGGTTGCTCATTATGTTCTATTAGAATGGCTGGACTAACTGCTATTTATTTCAGCATAGTTAGGATTTTTCTGAAGCTGCTCATTCTCTACCTTCACCCAGATGAACATCATCTTTTTTTCTACCCCATCACTTCGATGATTTTAAATCGGATCAATTTCATGAAGTAGATAGGTTGTCAATGAGGATCGTTGACCTACCTTCTCTTGTTGTTATGAGATGTACGTCTAAGCACTCATGTTTCGGCTGCTTTTGCAGCTTCAAAATTGCTGTTGCTATGCCAAATCTTGATGAACTTTTCAATAATACCCCTGTGCAAGTTTTTGCCACTGTTTGGCATGAGTGGAGAAAAACCAAATATTATCCCATCCATTACAGTGAGCTTGTACGCCTTGCTGCACTTTACAAGTAAGTTTTTTTTTGTTCTCAGTAACACTCAAGTTAAGACTTTGCTCTTTTTTATGAAGTGCATTTTTTCCTCATTAATACTAGATATTTAGTTAGCAATGAAAATTAATCTATAATTTAGGACTGCAAATGATATTCAACCATGGCAAATAGACTATCATGGTAATTTCTAAATCCTAGAATTGTGGCATTTGTTACAATACTATGCTAAGATTTAGGTCATGTTTAATGTCTGACAATTTCTATTTTGGGCTTCTTTCTTCTTTGTGTGGAACATGAGGAAACAGATATGAAATAACTTTCCAATATCCATGTTTTATCTTGGGCAGATCCAAATTGAATTTTCAATTCTATACCATTTTTTCTTTCAATATCATTACCTTTGTTTTAATTATTTTTCTTTTGCAAAATACTTTTTCTTCATCAAGAAAAGCTATAGGTTTGTGCTTATTTTGTTCTGAATATTTTGTGTTTGCCCTCTGATTTCTTATAGAATGAAAGGGTCAACTTGCTTGTGTCTACACAAGCTAGATCAGTTTCTTCAGTTATTCATGTTTGTCTTCTTCTTCTTCTTTTTTTTATTTTTTTTATTTTTTATTTTTTATTTTTTAATGAATAAATATTCTATTTGATGCTATCTATTTTCATACATGTTGACCTATTCTCTTTCTTGAGCTAGTTATGATACTACTCGAACTCTAGTGCCTATATAATTCTTAAATATTTGTGATATTATGATGAATATTTTCTCTAAGAGATTTGCCTTATACTTTGTAATTTCAGATATGGTGGAGTCTATCTTGATTCTGATGTTTTAGTTTTAAGGCCTTTAACATCACTCCAAAATTCTCTTGGCATTGAGAATCAAATAGGCGGGGTCCCTGTTTATAGCGGTGCAGTAATGTCATTCAAAAAGAGCAGGTATTCTCTTTGAGCTACGTAGTGTGCAATTTGTAATCATATTCCTTCAGTTGGTTTTGGCCTATACTAGTCCATTTTGTGCCATAAACTAGTTTTTTTTGGCAAGCAAGTATTTTGCCAGTTCTGTCAAAAGTGTCAGCATTCATAGGTTTAGAATGTGAACCGGGGCCAATTTTTTCTTCAGATAAATTGAAATGTTAATTGAAATGATCATACATTATGATTTTGTTTATACTAGTGGACTGAAACACTCCGGTCAAGCTGGATGTGGTATTTGCATTTTTTTTATAGAGCTATATGAAAGTGCTTTGCCTGTATAAATATTATGAAACTAGCTAAAGAATAGAAATTAATCTAGCTTTTTGGTGGTGAAGGACGTTTGTATGCAAAGTGCAAACAATCAAAGCATGTACAGGACAAATGGCAGATGGTGATCATATTCCCTAAAACCATGACTTCTGCTTGAAATGTGAGAGGGCTTTCATTAGTTGAATTTCAGATATGATGTTCTCGTTGAATATTTATATGTAAATAAACCCTTTAAGTTAGCAAGTTTTGAAAACATGAACTAAATTGGTGGCACTTTATACTAATTTTGCGGCTTTTATTTGTTCGTATATAATGTGACTGGGTATATCTGCAGTGCTTTCCTACTGGAGTGCCTAGGTGAATTTTATTCAACATACGAGGATACCCGTTTTAGGTGGAATGGAGCTGAGCTGATGACAAGAGTTATTAACAGGCTTACTCATGAAGAGGGCAAATCTTATGAACAAATTGGTGTAAATATTGAACCATCCCTTTCATTTTTCCCAATAGGTTCTCACAATATTACAAGGTATATTCTTGCTACCTCTTCTATTATATAATGGAATTTTTTTTTAGGGAAAATGCATGACTTGTGGTAATGAGAAATTTTCTGAAACAAAGGAAAAGTAGTACTCGCTGAACATAGATGTCTTATTTGTTCTGTTGATAGTTGTCAAACAAAAAATAAACCTCAACTAATTGTCTTTTTTCCAACTGCTGCTACTGAAAATGGCTTTAGCACAAGATAGTTGAAGTTCGCTTAACACATATTTAGATTGTTGAAAATATATTTGCCAATGTTTGGATGTAAAATTTATCTCATATTTGAAGAGCTCACCTGTTTATTTATACTATTCATCTATAAAATATATTTTTCAATGTGCGGATGTACTGATCTACTTATTCCATGCAGTTATTTCGCCGAAGCAGCTGATGAAGAAGAAAGAACCAAACAAGATGCTTTATTTGCAAAAATTCTAAATGAATCAATCACATTCCATTTTTGGAATGGCGTTACATCTGCTCTTGTTCCCGAACCCAACAGCTTTGTGGAAAGACTCCTAAACCACCTCTGCCTCCACTGTTCCGACGTTTTGTGACTCAAGTGATTAGAACCGTTTGACTTGTATCATCATTCTTTCTTTCTGAAACACGAGTAGAGATACACACACACACTCACATACAGAATGCTGGCATCAAGGCAACTGTGGTTTGTTTATTGGAAAACAGAGTGAAAATTTCAGGAACATTAGTTATATCATGATAATAATGTAGCAAGGAACATTAGATATGATAATGTAATGAGTACAGGTTTAGAGTTGTGAGGCTTCTGATTGCTCAGGTGCTTGGTGCGAGGAGATGCAGACGGAGAGCGCGAGCTTAGCGCGCTGGCACTGCGCGCGTTTCATGGACGTGCCAGCGCTCGAGCACATGGTGCGCACGGCCTCCGACTCGTCCGGGCACGCGATCGACACCACGCACTGGGCCAGCGAACGGTTCAGATGCCGGCATGAGATCTCTCTTTGCCACGGCTCGCGCAGGCGTCGATGGCACTCGCACAGCGCGCGGTACAGCGCGGCGCACTCGGCCGGCATCGTGGCCTTTGCGCTTTCACTTTCACTCATCTCAGGCTCGATGCTTATTGCGTTTACCTACAACGCCCAGGGTTTTTTTTTTCGCTTTGCCCCTTGACTTTTGGAGAATAATGACCACGCCTTTGTAAGTGATTTTGTTGAGTAAATTTGGGATGGTTAGTTTGAGGATACCCTTTTTATATATTTTTTAAAAATTAATAATTTTGTGTAGATCTGGAAAATTTATTTATTTTCTGTTAATAACCAAAGTGAACAATTACGGTCTTGGTTTAACCGAAGGTAGATCCTCGAGGTTAAGTCCGTGACATCAATCTTTAGTCAGAAATCAAATCATATTAGCATGTTTTTATTTGTTACATTGTAGTTAATGTGCGTGTTTATAAAATATTTATTTACTTGGAAATGGATCATAAATATAAGTTGTTTAAAAAATATATATATTTTAATATGAATATAGTATTAGTATATGCCACGAAAGCATGGATGTAAATTAATACCAGCAGCATGAAAATATATATATTAATTTTTAAGAAATTATTTATAAAAACTTATAGTTTGATGCTCTAACTTTCAATAAATTAATATATATATATATATATATATATCTATAGTAAAAATAAAATAAAATTTAAAATAATGTTTAGGAGAAATCCTAGCATTTTCTACGCAATATTATAAGATTACACACACATGTGTCTGTATATGTGTGTGTATATATATATGCGTTCAACGTTCTTGTTCATCCTACTGTTTCCTTTATTCCTTTGAATTACTGAATCATAGAGGCAATATGTTATGATATTAAGGAGTAGGGAGAAAGCTTTGTTCACTCTGCTCTATAATTTTATTTGTATTTATTTTAGGCCTATTTTTATAAAATATATTATTATATTAGTTATTTAAAGTAATATGGTTATTAATTTACTGTAAACTATGCAATAATATCAATTACATAAAATAAATCAAACAAATTTTGTATTTTTTTGTTTTTAAAACCTGTTTTTAAATTTTTTTTCCAAAGAGTTATTTATTTTTTACTTTTTTGCTTTTAGATGTGTTTTCAAGACACTTTTATTGAAAATTAGGTTCTGAAAATATAAAAACAAAAATAATATCAAACAAACCTGAGGAACGTTTTGCTTTGCATTTTCTTCTCCTCTATTTTCTTTGCCAGTGGTTCTTGTCCTTGCTTACCGTTCTTTGTTCTTCTTCCATTTCCTTGATTTTCACCATATCACAATATGAATGCTCCGGAGAATGATCGTTCTCCATCACCCTCCCCTGTGGTTCTTGCCTTCATTGTTGCCAGTATCATCACCCAATTATGATCAGGTGGTAATACTAGATTATTTCCCGACGGAGGAGTAGAGGATCAACTCCCTATGATGACTTTTAGTTTCTTCACAGGCTTGCTCCAGGCAAGAGCTCTGGCCACACCGACCAATCTGCGCCCATTCGGCGATAGTCCAGCCGGTGAGCGTCGTCATTCATCAACCGCTCCGACAGATTCGTGCCCATCCTGTGACAGACTCCAGCTGGTCGTCTTTTTTGTTCGCAGTGGGATACTCACATTAATTCATAAAATTATGATAGTTTTAATATTTAGTTTTATTTGTCATGATGGCCCAAATAAAATGGCCATAGGGGCATCACATCAATGTTCAGTCAGCAGCCCAGTCTGACTAGTATTCTTTCGTTAAGGGCCGCTCCGGCCACTCCGGCACCTCCAATTGCTCTCGGCCGTATCTTCGATCATCAAGGGCCGCTTCGGCAGCTCTCATCATTACTGTTCATCTTAGTTCATTAGCCGGTGATCCATCAGGCGAAGTTCATACATCATCCCCCGAAGAAGGCCTGGAGCTATTAGCAGATGTCACATTAGATGATGAAGAGGAGGCTGTGGGTCCAACAGGTCGCTGTTGGTCCTGGAAACGATCAAGGACGGTGAGGTCGGCGAGGTGAGAATTTCATAAATTTGAGTTCTTTTTTTTTTTGTTAAACATTGCTTCTTGTATTCCTATGCTATTCTTTTTGTTCTTTTTCATAATTCTAATTATTCTAATATATAATTCTTTTTAGTTTTTTTCATACCAAAATTATGGCATAATTCATACAATATGCTATAATTTAACATTTTTTTTTGATAATTATGTCATATTGACTATTTGGGCACTTATTTTAGAGTATAAAATTATGACATAATATATGTATTATGACATAAAAAAAATATTCCACTAAGTGGAATATTTTCTTATTGTAAAAAGTCTCTCTCTTTAGATCCAGTCATCGCCAATCGGTCCACCGATGGTCCGGCCAGCCTCTGGGACCTGCCGACAGTCTAACCAGTCTCCGGCAACCAACCATCGATCCACCAGCAGTCTGGCCACCAGCCGGCCGACCTCCGGTGACACGCCGGTGGTCCACCAATGGTTAGGTCCACCTTCGGTGACCGGCCATCAGTCCACGGCTGGTCCAGTCACCGACTGACTAGTTTTCATAATTTTTTTTATTTTGTTAATAAAATACTAATTTTCTAAAAATAAAATATGCCACGGAACAATCAATTGCAATTTCAGCATAATAAAATTATGCCATATTTTTTTATTTTGCATCCAACCAGGACCTAATTGTTTACGTGGCTGCCGAAAAGTCTGATTGGAATCCCATGCGACATGTCATAAATGATTTGCAGTGTCCACATCACCCTAACTATGCGCTATCAACGATGTGGTGGATGTGGTGGCCAAATCAACTTAAAGTGTCCACGTCATCTTCCCTTTCTCATGAGAAAAAGAAATGATATGAGCTCTAGACACAGGTTAATCTTTTTCTCCATTCCAGTAAGATGGTACAAACAAAGAACGGACGACATTGAACCCTACAGTCAGAGAAAGAGAGCATATAAAGGTTGAACTGTGTGATGACGGCACCAGGGTACTGTAAATGGGTCTTTGGAATGTTAGTTTGAGTCCTATTTTGAATTAAACTTCGTGATGATATTGATTCAAACTGAATTCAAACTAAATAAAGTGGTCCATGACTTATCTGGTGGAATCCTAATTTAATTCTAATTGGCACTTTGAGTTGTGATCTAACTTAAACCTTTAAGTTGAGTTAATCCTTTGATGGTAAGGATTATATATAGACAGCACCAGGGGTCCCCAATCTATCGTTATAACAAATACCTAGCTCCATCGGTGGGAGAGGACGAGATAGATTGAAAGAGTCCCTGGTTGCTTTTAAGCTTGGACTCAAGACTCTCGCCGTCTTCAACAATTTGCTATGGCTGGAGGTAAGTGATCCTGCTTCCGCATGTAATATATGACATAGATGTCGTAATTAAGTTTAATGAAAATCTAACAGTTGGCATCCGAGACAGGTTTTATACCTCTGCCTAGCATGATTAAATTCAAAACATGTATGTGTTTTTTAGAAATAACATGCATCAATTAGGGTTTGTATGAATTAAATCCCATAATGTTTATGCATGTTTTGCAATGAAATAAGTTATGATAATTTAAGGTTTGAAAGAATTGGGTATTAGGCCCAAAACTGAACCCAATTTAAACAAGGTGGGCAAACACCCTTCTTAGACCACTGGATGGGTCATGGATGGGCCGACGCAGCGTCTTGTTGGCTGGGCAGTCTGGTCGGTGGCTGCAGCACAGCCCGGCTCGCTGGTCCGCTTAGCGACCATGCGCTGGCTGTGTGCACTGGCCGACCCACGTCTTTCGGCTTGGACTCATGCGAGGCTCAGTAGCAAGCGCGTGCCATGCAAGTGCACGTGCTGGTCGCATGTACACATAGACCAGTGGCCTGACGGCTACCCATGTGGAAAAGTTAGGGTTTTTATTTTTATTTTTCCCCTAACATTAGATTTGATTATTTTATTTTATTTTATTGATTCATTAATTTGAATGATAATTTGAATAAAATAGTTTATTGGGTGTTTTTGCAAAAATTACATTATTTTATTGTATTTTTGCATGAAAAACCCTGTTTAGTTATTTATTTAAATTTCAGGCTTTGTTTGTATAAATTATTCATACATTAAGTTCATTAATTATAATTTATATAATTAATAATTAACATTGAATTTATTCATGTATATGGTTAGTATGTCACGTGATCGAATGAAATTTTTGTTAAATTATGGAATAGCCACAATGTTCATGATTTTAATTTTTAAAAGAATTTTTTTTTGTAAATTACACATTATGAGTGTGATGGATCACATCTAGGTTAATTGGCATAAATTGTAATTAATTATGATTAGTATAATAATTTTGCCCCACAGGGATGTTATTATATTTCTTATAATTAATTAGGATAAAATAATGAATAATTTTTATCACTTAAGTCGCCCACATGTATTAAGTAATTTTAATTATTTATTAGTTTTATCAGGTGGCAAGTTGTGATTAATTATGTTTGATATAATGATTTTGCCCCATAGGAATTTTGTTATATTTATGTAATTAATCATGATGAAATAATGGTTAATTTTTATTTTTTAAGTCGCCCACAGGTATTAAGGAATTTTAATTATCCATTAGTTTTATCGATAGTTATGAATCTATTTGTATTTATATCTTTGCCCACAGGCAGATTGTGATAACAAATTGGTTCATGTTTTCTTTTTCGGTATGGCTTGCATTGGTAAGCATACCAACTTGTTTTATTGCCTTCAACATTAAGATTAATATATATATGTTATTTTATTTATTGTAGCTATGCAATCAGATACTTTTGATGAAAAATGTCATGTTCCTATGTTAAGGGGTGATAATTATAAAGATTGGAAGGAGTTGATTCTCCTCCAGTTGGGATGCATGGATTTTGACTATGCTATAAGGAAGGATGAACCACTTGTGCCGACAGACAATAGCACTCCGGGTGCAATTGCCTTGTATGAACGCTGGGAGAGATCTAATCGCTTGAGCATGATGTACATTAAGACACGTATATCTGCTAGTATCCGTGGTTTAATCCCAGATTATGCAAATGTAAGAGATTTGCTGAAGGCAATTGATGATCAATTTGAATCTTCAGATAAGGCTCTTGCTAGCACTCTCATGACCAAATTATTATCCATGAAGCTCACAAGTGTTAAAGGTGTGCGAGAGCATATCGCGAGGATAAGAGACTTAGCGGCTCAACTTAAGGCTTTAAAGCAGATAGATTTTTCAGATGCTTACCTTGTACACTTTATCTTGCACTTTCTTCCACATCAGTATAACCCTTTCAAGATCTCATATAACACACATAAAGATAAATGGTCTATTAATGAGCTTTTGACCATGTGTGTTCAAGAGGAGGAAAGGTTGTTATTAAAAAAGAGTGAAAGTGTACATATGCCTACTCGAGGTAAGAAGAGAGGACGAACCAACCTGAAAAAGGATGAAGACAAATTACCTGTTCAGATCGAGAAGGTGTCCAAGTGCTTCTTTTGTAAGAAGAAAGGGCACATGAAGAAGGATTGTCCGAAACTCAAGATTCATCTTGAGAAGAAAGGTACTGAAATTTCTTTTGTTTGTTATGAATCTAATATGGTTGATGTTTATCATATAACACTTGGTGGATTGATTCTAATACTACAATCCATATTTCTAATACCTTGCACGGCTTCTTAAGCCGAACAATACCGACGAAGAGTGAACAATTTATTTATTCAGGGACATGCAGATTAGTTTTAGATTCAGGATTTGTTTTAGATTTGGAAAAGACTTTTTTATATTCCTAGTTTTTCTATAAATTTAATTTCAGTTTCACAACTTGTACCATTAGGATATTCCTTTAAGTTTTATGAAACATATTTTCGTTTGTTTTATAATTCTTCTCTTGTTGGGAATGGTGCATTGTGTGATGGTCGTTTTCAAATTTATTTACAAAGTAATGTTTCTTATAATGTGTTGCATGATCAAGTAAATGCTGGTATTAAATGTAGTGTTTTGAATGATAAATCTTCTATGTTATGGCACCGGAGATTGGGACATATCTCCATAAAGAGAATTGAGAAGTTGGTGAATGATAGAATCCTTAACTCTCTTGATTTTACCGACTTTCAAACTTGTGTGAACTGCATAAAGGGGAAGCAAACCAACAAATCTAAGAAAGGTGCTAAGATGAGTTCATGCTTATTAGAGATCATACATACATACATTTGTAGTCCAGAGATGGACTCGTATGGTCAGAGATACTTCATCTCTTTCATTGATGATTATTCACGCTTTATGTATCTCTACTTGCTTGACAATAAGAGTGAGCATTAGATGCTTTCAAGATCTTTAAAGCTGAAGTAGAGAAACAATGCGGTAAGCAAATAAAAATCGTGAGATCAGATAGAGGTGGAGAATATTATGGTATGTACACAGAGGATGGACTAGCACCAGGTCCATTTGCGAGGTTTCTAGAAGAGTATGGTATTGTGGCCCAATATACTATGCCTGGCTCACCAGATCAAAATGGTGTAGCTGAAAGACGAATTTGCACTTTGATGGATATGGTTAGGAGGATGCTTAGCAACTCCAAACTTCCTCGATCTATGTGGACTGAGGCTCTTAAAACAACAGCGTATATATTAAACCGTGTTCTGACCATGGCAGTTTCTAAAACTCCATTTGAATTGTTCAAAAGTTGGAAACCCAGTTTGCAACATATGCGTGTTTGGGGTTGTCCTGCTGAAATAAGAGTGTTTAATCCACATGAGAGAAAGTTGGACCCAAGGATTGTTAGCGGTTATTTTATTGGTTATGCCGAAAAGTCCATGGGTTATAGGTTTTATTGTCCATCATATAGCACTAGAATTGTGGAATCAAGAAACGCCAAATTTCTTCAGAATGACTTGATTAGTGGGAGTGATCAACATCTAGACTTTAATCTTGAAGAAGATCATGAACAAATTCCAGACACTAATCAAAGATTGATTGTTTCACATGATAACCATCAAGATTTGGAAGACATTGAAATGACAATCGTTGAGGGACCACATCTTGCTGATCCAGTTGATCAAGTCCCACAACATCAATATGAAGTTATTGATAAACAACTTCATCAAGAAGATAATGATGTGGCATTAAGAAGATCAACTAGAATTAAGAAATCGGCAATATCTAGTGATTATGTTGTGTATTTACAAGAATTTGACTATGATTTTGGAGCCGTTGATGACCCTAAAACGTTTTCACAAACCATTAGTTGTAGTAATTCTAAGTTATGGTATGATGCTATGAAGGATGAGATGGAGTCTATGGCACATAATAGTGTTTGGGATCTAGTCAAGTTACCTGAAGGGGCGAAAGCCATTGGGTGTAAGTGGGTCTACAAAACTAAAAAAGACTCGCCGGGCAACATTGAGCGTTACAAGGCTAGATTGGTTGCTAAAGGATTTACTCAGAAAGAGGGCATTGACTATAATGAGACTTTTTCTCCAATTTCAAAAAAAGGACTCATTTCATATTATAATGGCATTGGTTGCTCATTTTGACTTGGAATTACATCAGATGGATGTGAAAACGGCTTTCCTTAATGGAGATCTAGATGAAGAGGTGTTTATGAAACAACCTGAAGGATTCTTCTCTAGTGAAGGTGAAAGCTTGGTTTACAAGCTTAAGAAATCTATATACGGACTGAAACAAGCATCTCGACAGTGGTATTTGAAGTTCCACGATGTTGTCTCATCATTCAGTTTTGTTGAGAACATTAAGGATCAATGCATATACTATAAAGACAGTGGGAGTAAGTTTTGCTTTTTAGTCCTATATGTTGATGATATTTTGCTTGCAACCAATAATAAGGGCATGTTGCATGATGTGAAGCGATTTCTCTCTAAGAATTTTGATATGAAAGATATGGGCGAGGCATCTTATGTCATTGGCATTAAGATACATCGAGACAGATCCAGTGGTGATTTTGGTTTATCTCAGGAAGCCTATATTAATAAAATTCTTGAGAGATTCCGGATGGAAAATTGTTCACCTAGTGTTGCACCTATTGTGAGAGGTGACAAGTTTAACTTGGACCAGTGTCCTAAAAATAACTTGGAAAAGGAAAAAATGAAAAACATCCCATATCCTTCAGCTGTTGGAAGTCTTATGTATGTTCAGGTCTGTACAAGACCAGACATTGCATATGCTGTGGGGATGTTTGGGAATATATCAAAGTATTCCAGGGATTTACCACTGGAAAGTTGCAAAGAAAGTAATGAGGTACCTTCAGGGTACGGAGGAGTACAAGCTTACATAGAGAAGTTCAGATGACTTAGAAGTCATTGGGTACTCGGATTCAGATTATGCTGGCTGTCTTGACTCTCGGAGATCAACATCCGGTTACATATTCATGTTGCCCGGTGGTGCTATCTCATGGAGGAGTGCAAAACAGACTTTGGTTGCTACTTCCACTATGGAAGCCGAGTTTGTTTCATGTTTCGAGGCGAGTTCCCAGGGTATTTGGTTGAGGAGTTTCATATCAGGGCTTAGAATCATTGATTCTATATCCAAGCCATTAAGGATGTATTGTGATAATTCTGCTGCTGTGTTTTTCTCTAAGAATAATAAGAGTGGTAGTCGAAGTAAACACATCGACATTAAGTATTTGGCATTAAAGGAACGCGTGAATGCCGGTGAAGTAACCATTCAACACATTAGCACAGAGTTGATGATTGCGGATCCTTTGACAAAAGGAATCACGCCGAAGTTGTTTAGAGATCATGTTGAACATATGGGACTTGGTTCTTCTCTATGAACAATTAGTATCACTTTAGTATTGAACTCTCATAACATTTATTTGTTTATTTACTTGTCTTCTCTTTAAGCGTATACATTAAGTTTGAGAATGACAATTATTAAGTTTATGCATTATTATTTTGCATGTGTTGGATCCGAATAAGCATCTGGCTTATTCATTATGATAAAATGCCATATATAGGTTTTGTATTAGAGAGAGAGATTGCATCGTAATACATGGAAGGTAATACTCTGTTATAATGATGACTTACCGCCATGATTCGTGTAATTTATTTCTTTGATGTAGAACATACTGATTCATAGGTTAATGTGAATGGATATTAAGACACCTGATAATTTTGGACCAAGTGGGAGAATGTTAGTTTGAGTCCTATTCTGAATTCAACTTCATGATGATATTGATTCAAACTGAATTCAAACTAAATAAAGTGGTCCATGACTTATCTGGTGGAATCCTAATTTAATTCTAATTGCACTTTGAGTTGTGATCTAACTTAAACCTTTAAGTTGAGTTAATCCTTTGATGGTAAGGATTATATATAGACAGCACTAGGGGTCCCCAATCTATCGTTCTAATAAATACCTAGCTCCATCGATGGGAGAGGATGGGATAGATTGGAAGAGTCCCTGGTTACTTTTAAGCGTGGACTCAAGACTCTCGTCGTCTTCAACAATTTGCTACGGCTGGAGGTAAGTGATCCTGCTTCCGCATATAATATATGACATAGATGTCGTAATTAAGTTTGATGAAAATCTAACATGGAAACCCTAACCCTTTTTATTTCCTTGTGCATTGTCTTTTAACATTGCATTACAAATTTAAAGTGAATTGAAGTTAGGGTTTAGGGTTTTCACAGTGAAAATTGCTGGTGTTCTAATTTAGGGCTTTTATGTACTGTTGATGTTTGATTAAGTTTGAAATTAAAAACTAGCTTGTAAAATGAAACACCATTTAGAATATGTTATTGAACGGGTTGGTATTATTTATTGTTTTTTTTTCAACAGTTATTGACAAAAATGTTGTTTCTTTTGTTGTGGTCCATGGCAATGCAAGATTAGAAAAATATGATGTCATAACACATGTGGGTTTTTTCATATCCTGCTTTATGTTTTATTCTTTATTGATTTTGTTTGTTAGTGCATGTGGTTGTAGTTCACGTATGACCAAATAACTAAATAATTTGTATGATTGCTTTTGGTTTTTTGCAACAATTTATAAGTAGAGAAGGATGTGATATCATATGTTTATGTTTGGAGAAAACTTGGCTTGTAGTGTTTTGATTGAGTACTACTTGAGATAGTTGATTGATTTTGATGATATAACAATATATTTTTTTTTTACCCTACCTGTTTTCTTGTGACTAAATCATTCCCTTGTTCTCTTTGATGTTGATTTTGATTGTCAGATGTAATTTACATGTAAAGAGACCAAAATAAGTAATAGATTTGCAAGTTTGTTTTTGATTTATTGTAAACATTAACTAGCAAAAAAAATGCAATACATATGGCCCTACATAGAGAAAATTTGAGACATGGCCACTTTAGATTGTTCAATTTTGAAAGTGTTGTGGTTATTCATTTACCATGCTTCATGTTTTCTTTTATGTTAGATTTTTTTGTTACATATATGGATATAATTCACATGTAAATAGACCAAATAACACTAAATGGTTTATTGTAAAAATGCATCTTTGGTTTCCAAAGACCTTCTTTATGTTAATTTTTGTTGTGTTTGGTTTTTTATTGGATTGCATGTTGGGGTGAGTGGTTATAGAGTGCATTATTTTATTATTGGATTGCATGTTGGGATGTGTGGCTACATATTACATTATTTGTTTTTATTGGAGTGTATGTTGTGCTGAGTTGGTTATGTAATGCTTTGTTTTAAGCAGGAGATCAGTTTCACATTAAATTAAGTTCTGCAACATCATGCACGTACTTCATGGTGTACAACCATTCCATGAAACTGACATGGCTTATGTTTTCTCTTGGCAATTAGTGCACTTGACCAGACATTGAGCATGAGGAAATAACCTGCACACAAGTCTGGGATGAGGCGGCAAAAACTAAAAGTAAAGGGAGGCAAAGGCACTAATGCAAATGATACACAAGAAGCTACTCATATGAGCCAGCATGCCAATAAGACAGCAAACAGAAAACAGGGGAAAGAAGCAAAGAAGAAGCTATTGCAAAAATGAAGAAGGTATGGGTCCCCTAGGAGCTTCTACTGATGGAGGAAGGCTTTCAAGAAGGAAAGCTTTCAAGAAAGAAGATATAGGTCCGCCATTTGTGTCTTCATGTGATCAGAACTTTAATGTAACATGGCCTTTTTTATTGTTTGGTTGGTGGTTTTTTAATATAGGTGCGCACGGCCTCGGCCTCGTCCTGGCACGCGATCGACACCACACACTGGGCCAGCGAGCGGTTCATATGCCAGCACGAGATCTCTCTTTGCCAAGGCTCGCGCACGCGTCGATGGCACTAGCACAGCGCGCGGTACAGCGCGGCGCACTCAGCCGGCATTGTGGCCTCGGGGCTTTCACTTTCACTCATCTCAGGCTCGTTGCTTATTGCGTTTACCTACAAGGCCTTTGTAAGAGAAATCTTAGGTTTTTTTTTTTTGGGCTTTCCCCCCTTGACTTTTGGAGAATAATGACAACGCCTTTGTAAGTGATTTTGAAAAGCTAATGACCTACAAGGGCCTTGCAAGAGAAATCTAAAGGGTGGTTTTTTTTTTAATTTTCCACTCATATAAAACTAATGACCTACTAGATCATTGAACCGGGCAATAATAAGGTTCCAGAGTTGAGTAGTTCGACTTTGGTTAAATTGGAATTTATAAAAAAAAAAAATAGTATATTAAAAAATAAGTTAATTTTTAAATCAAATATATGTAATATATCAAATAACGCAAGCCTCATTTAATATTTAAAATCAAAATCTCATGAAATATAAAGTAAATTAAAATTAAAAAACTTTCAATTGAAATAATAAAGTTTAGATTTTGACTAAGATTTTCATGTGCATCTATTTAGATTTTGACAACCTAGATTTTAAATTTTTAATATTTTATACAAACCAGGTCCGGTTCACCCATATAAACTGGGCAGGTTCATCAGGTTTGCAGTTGAACCATCCGGTTCATACTGGTGAGCACCAGTTTTTGATTTGCATGGTTTTTAAAGTAGTACTGGACCTTCTATACTCCCGAGTCATGTTCAACCAGGTTCTAACTACCTAGTATAAAACCAGCTTTCTAAAAAATAGTTGTTGAACTGTTTTTGAACTTGTAATCAGTGAACCAGTTATAACAAATTTTTTATATTGTTATAATGTATTAATTTTTCTTTTTTTTTGACATGTATTTTTTTTGAAATTATTTTAAATTTTCTAAAAATTTATTTTAAAAATATCCTGGTTCAACCATGAACCGGCCAACCGGTTTCCAGGTTTCAAAATGTATAAAATAGTGTAAAAAAGTTCAAGAACCCTCCTGTTACCATTTTCCCGCCTGCTTCTTCTCTTCGTCTTCGTTTTCTTGAATCAATGGAGAACAATCGTTCCCTGCTGTTGTCCTTCATGTAGCTGTCTTGATTGCCCTTCGCCGAATCAGAACCGTCCATCCAGTGGGCGTTATCCTGCCGCTTCCACCAATCCGGCCTCTCTAGTTGCTCTCGCCTCTCCGGCCGCTCTTCGCCGTAGTATTCATTCGTCAAAGGTTGCTCCAACACCTCTGGCCAATCCCGACTTTTTTTTTTATCATTAAGGGCCGCTCTAGCATCTCCAATCGCCTTATTCTTTGATCTTCAAGCTGGCAGTTCTGGCCTTTTCAACCATTAAATTTGATAGACAAAGTATGAAAGAAGGAATGAATGTGTGTTCATTAGGGTGAAACCAACCCATATAAATACAAGAAGGATGAATACAAGAGTAAGTATACTCAAGGGTATATACGTATAAGTATACAAAATATGTACAAGTAGTATATTACTCTAACACGCCCTCTCAAACTCACGGTGGGTCAAAAAATCGAGATGTTGTCAACTAAAAACTAAAACCGAGAGACAGTATGTGCCTTCGTGAAAAGATAAGCAAGCTGCTGTGTAGAGGCAACATAAGGAAGAATAATACTTCTAGTAAGATAATGATGACGAACAAAGTAAAGGGTGACCTCAAGATGCTTTGTACGTTCATGAAATACAGGGTCAACAACGATTTTCATGGTACTCTAGTTGTCATAGTATATAGGAGTGGGGCAGAGACAGTGACACCAAAGTCCATCAAAATCTGTCGCAACCAAAGAACCTCCTTAGCAGTAGAAGACATAGCACCATACTCAGTCTCAGCAGTAGAAAGAGCAACAGTAGATTGTTTCTTGCTTTTCCAAGAGATAAGAGAATCTCCAAGAAAAATACAGAAACCAGTAGTAGAACATCTATTAGAGGCATCACCTACCCAATCAGCATTATAATAGGCGCGCAACTCTAGAGAAAATGTGATAGAAAAAAAAAGTAGAGAGCAAGATATAGTGCCACGAAGATAACGAAGAACTCGTAAGAGGGCTGCATAATGAGTAGAGTGAGGAGCACTCACAAACTGACTAAGAACATGAACAACATATATAATATCAGGCTGAGTAATGGTCAGATAGACAAGAGCACCAACAAGTGCATAATAGCAAGCAGGATCAGGCAGAGGCTCACCATTAGAAGAGGAAAGTCGGTGATGTAGCTTAATAGGAGTAGAGGCAGTGCGGAGATCAGTGATATCAGCTCATCGAAAAATATCAGATATGTACTTCTGTTAAGACACCAAGTAGCCTCGACGAGAATAAGCAACCTCAAGACCCAAAAAGTAATGAAGAGGACCAAGATCTTTCATTTGAAACTCAGTGTGTAACTCCTGTTTCAAGGAAAGAACAGTATCAACATCATCACCAGTAATAACCATATCATCAACATAAAGAAGAAGAATAGTAATGCCTCGAGGAATCTGCCGAGTGAAAAGGGTATAACCATGAGAGCTCTTGGTGAAACCAAGAGTAAGAACCACACTGCGAAATCGCTTAAACCAGGGACGAGGAGCCTGTTTGAGCTCATAGATGGCTCGGCGAAGATGATAAACATGCTGAGAAGGATGAGAGAAACCAGGAGGAGTCATATAAACGTCCTAAAAAAGATCTCTATGTAAGAAGGCATTAGTCACATCTAACTGATGAAGTGGCCAGTGATGAGCAGCAGAAATAGTGAAAAAAAGACGAACAGTAGTCAACTTGGCCACATGAGCAAATGTCTCCTTATAATTAATGGCATACTCTTGAGCAAAACCATGAGCAACAAGACGCGCTTTATGGTGCTCAATACTACCATCTGCCTGGGTCTTAACTCGATGGATCCACCGACAACTGATAGGAGTAATACCAGATGGAAGAGGAACAAGATCCCATGTATACATAAGCTGAAGAGCATCAAGTTCCTTTGACATAGTCTATTGCCACTGGGGATGTTTCACCGCCTCATGATATGACTGCGGCTCGGAATGTGAGTGAATAGTAGCAAGAAAGGCTTGGAAATCGGGAGAGTAGGTGGATGAAAGAGAAAAGGGCATATCGAGCAGGCGGGTGGCGAGGATGATCTAGGTAATGATGGGGAATAACAAGAGCATCTACAGGGGAGGATGGGTCGGCGGAGAGAGGAGATGAATCACCAGAATTACTAATGTACCCAGAGGAAGGGGTAGGAGAAACAGAGGAAGTATCTATGGAGACGTCTGGAAAGGGCATAGAATTGGCAGTGGTGGTGGTGCTCGGAAGAACTATGGAGGGGAGAGAAGAGGATGCAGTAGCTGAAGACTGAAGAAAGGAAAGATTTGGGAAGGATGCAGAGAAATAAGGGTATCTTCAAGAAAAGTGACGTGATGGGAAATTTGAAGACGGTGAGAATGAGGATTATAACAATGATAGCCTTTGTGTTCAGGGCTATATCCAAGAAAAAAGCAAATGGCATAACTGGGAGAGAGTTTGTTTCTCTCGACAGTGGGCAAAAGAACAAAACAAGTGCAATCGAACGTGCGAAGGTGACCATAGGAGGAAGAAATGGAGTACAAACGCTCATAAGGTGTGAGACCAGAGAGAGTGGAGGTAGTAGTGCGATTGATAAGATAGACGAATGTAAGAATGGCTTCAGTCCAGAAGGATTGAGAGACAGAAGAGGCAAAAAGAAGTGCACGTGCAGTGTCAAGGATATGGTGATGTTTGCACATAGTGGCGCCGTTCTAAGCAGGTGTATAAGAATAGGATTGCTGAGGAAAAGTACCGTGAATGGACAGTAATGTGCGAAAGGATGTGGAGAAATACTCGCAAGCGTCATTGGCGCAAAGAATCTTAATGCGTTTACTAAGCTGAGTATATACCATTTGTGCAAATTGGGAGTAAATGGAAAAAACCTCTGATCGGGAATGCATTAAATAAAGCCAAGTATAACGTGAGAAATCATCAACGAAAGATATGTAATAGAAGAAACCACCAAGAGAGGAGAAGGGTGCAGGACCCCAAACATCAGAATAAACTAGATCAAAAGTTGATTCAGAAATAGATTCTTTTGAAGAGAACGGAAGAGCAGTGGGTTTAGCGAGTTTACAACCCATACAAGGATGTAAAGGAAGGGAAGAAATAGAACTAAGATTACCTGAACTTGTTAAGAGTTTTAGGCGAGAACTAGACAAGTGACTGAGGCGACTGTGCCAATGATCAAGAGAACATACAGAGGCGACAATGTTAGAAGATGGAGGAATGGGAAGATGAAGAGAGTCTATGTGATAGAGTTTGCCAACTCCACGCTCGATCCCAATCCTTTGGCCTATAAGATGGTCTTGCATAATACAAATAGAGGAAGAAAGGTAACCGTGAGACCATGATCAGTGAGCTGACTAACAGAAAGAAGGTTGAGAGCTAGGCCAGGGACATGATGGACATCAGGAATATCAAACGAAGTGGACTAAAGACGACCACACTGCGTGACAGGATGAAGGTTCTCATTAGCAGTACGAACACTATAAAATGTATGAGGTGTAGTAATAGAGGTTAGGCTGGAAGTATCAGCAGTCATATGATGAGTGGCACCAGAATATAAAATCCAAGAAGCAGAAGACATACCAGAGGCAACAGACGTAGTAGAGGAAGTGCTGGAGGGCAGAGTGTGCTGCTTAGCATGAATCTGTTCACGTTGCTGAGACTGAGTGCGAGTTTTGCAACATGTGCATGTTAGGCAAGTGGACTCCTCCAATGAATCAATCTAACACCATAGGGACCGCAGATCACTAACATATTCTCTGATGGATCGCTCACGTTGCTGAATGTGAGTAAGATCCTGCAAAATGGCATACTAATGAGCAGAGTTGGAATGCCGAACATATGACCTAAGTGTTCCCACATTGCATGAGTAGTGGGAAGGTGTCCAATTTTCATACGAACACCAATCTCAGGAGACTGATAAATAATGGTCATGGTACGACGATCAGTAAGTGTCTAGGAGGCATCGGGGGTGGATGGTTGGCGAGAGGTACCGTCGACATGGCTAAACATATCCATACCAAGTAATGCAATGCGAACAGTAGTAAACCATTCTTTGTAGTTGGAACCATTTAATTTAACATCGATTGAAGATAGAAAATGTGGATAACATGATACCATTTTTTTTGTTTTTGTTTTTGTTTTGTTTTGTTTTAGATATATATGTATGAATATATAGATATATAGATAAATAATAATTGATATTGTTTTAAGAAAAAGATGGGGAATCTGAGAAAAGGAAACGGTCAAGTAGCATAGAGACTTGAGTTGGTGCGGAAAAGTAGAAGTTTTTTTTTGTTTTTGTTTTATTTTTGTTATTTTTGTTTTTGTTTTTGTTTTTTTTAATATAATAATATATATATAATATATAAGATGCACTATGAGAGAAATAAAGCAAAGAATCAAAACAAGGGGAAAATGCCAAGGTTTTGGGAACTTGATATGCTGAAGTTGTGCCTAAAAAGATGGTGTATGTCTATTGGTCGGCAGCTGATGGTGCATGTCTCTTGGTCGACAGCTATTCATCGTTGAGAGAATACAAGCGTCGTTCATCAGGCGATCATCGACAGCAGGCAGAGCTCGTACGTATTGGGGATCACTGGTAACTCAACGACTGGTGTGGTGATGCGGTTCGGCGGAGGATCAATGGCTCGGTTCGGCTGAGGATCAATGAGAGAGTACGTTGGCTGTGGTTTGCTACTCGTCGGATCTAGCGTAACTAAGAAGGCTGATAACAAAGACTAGATAAAGCTCAATTGGGAAGCTAACAAAGCTGGACATGGAGCTAACAAAGCTTGACAGGGAGCTAACAAAGCTCGACGGGGAGCTAACAAAGACTAGACAGAATGAGATTCCGGCAAGACACAGCTCATCAGAAAGCTAACAAAGACTTGGTGGAGATCGGCTGGCATCTGATACCATAATAGACAAAGTATGAAAGAAGGAATGAATGTGTGTTCATTAGGGTGAAACCAACCCATATAAATACAAGAAGGATGAATATAAGAGTAAGTATACTCAAGGGTATATACATATAAGTATACAGTATATGTACAAGTAGTATATTACTCTAACAAAATCTCTCAAGTTAGAATTAACATTCTTCCAAATTCCATGATCATATAAATCTAATTCCAACCATTAAATCTCTCAAGTTAGAATTAACATCTTCCAATTTCCATAATCATATAATATAAATCTAATTCTATTGGTAAAGATATTTCATTTTGGCATTCATTATTTTTCATATGAAATTTATTTTTTTTTAATTTTTTTTCCACTAGAAATTGAAGGATTCTTAATATTGACACTAATGTGAGGATTTTGTTCTTTGCATATTTCCTCTATTTCAAACACATTATAACATGAATTGGTTTATTTTCTAAATTTTCATCACATGCATTGCAATATTTTGTTTAATTACTATTAGTAACAAAATTTTCAAGTACACTTATTTTAGATTGTATTAACCCATCTACTTTTTTTCATATCCAGAATCATATTTTTAGTAGATATTCTAACAAAAAAATAATAAAAGATAATAAAAACAAAAATATTATAAAAATGGAAGAAAAAATAACCTTTTTTTAACCGGTCCACAATCCTTGTAAGAAAATAAAAATAAAACCAATCAACTACTTGACATAGTAAAAATATGAAACAATCTACTTATAAATTATAAAAAATATTAAAATTAAATAAAATTTAAACAATATCTCTTTTCTTTGTAGAAAATTGATATTGATTACAACTGATGAAAATGTTTGATTGAGATTGATAACACTATGAAAACATAAGGATTTCGACAACAAGAGCAATTAAATAAGGGAATTTTTTTTTTTGAAAACAATATAATGGTACGTTTAACCACGTTAAAATGCTGACGTTACAATACTAACGTTAGACTCAGGTCCCAATGTTAATTTTTTTAATCCATTTAATAGATTATAAAGCCATCATAAATATTACATTTTCCAAATTAACTACATCTTTATATAATTATTAAAATAAGATAAATTTTATAACGGAGAAGTACCTAAAAATCCCTGGAAAGTTTGGATAATCCCGTTTAATCCCCCAAAGTATTGAGTTTCCTCACGGGTCCCTCCTTTTTCTTTTATTTACTTTTCAACCCATTAGCAGACGGAGAAAACAGAGGCGTTAAAATCCCTGTGAAATTACACCAATGCCCCTGAGAGAAAACATTTGAGAAGAATTAATTGCCCATCATTTCAACCGGCTAAAATGACAATTTTAACCCCACTTTTTCCTTGGGAACCGCTGGCGAGGACGGTTAGATTCAAACAAAGTTTGGATATTATTATTATTATTATTATTATTATTATTATTATCTTGTTAAAAATTGAATCTGAAACTTAGGTTTTTTTTTATTTTAAAGATAATAAATTTAATTTTTTTTAATATATAGTATTTTAATTAAGTTTAAAGATTAAGATAGTTTTAAATAATATTTAATTATTATTTTATAAGTAATTAATGGAATTATTTTTAAATTGGTTAATAAAACTTATTTTATTTTGTAAGAATATCAATCACTCTTAATGATCTATTTCAATTTCTTTGCTTCTTTCTTGTCATGCTACCTTATTGTTTTTTTTTGTTGTAATTTTTTATTAATGAAATTATGATTTATTCAACTTTATAAAAAAAATTCATCATATATCTAATTACTCATAAAAAAAAATCCAAAAATATATTAAGTTTTTCTACAATTTTGAAGAATTGTTGAATTTGTAATTTGGTTTTATTTTTTATAATTTTGAAAAATTGGTTTATGCAATATATACATGTTTACTAATTGTTTTAATTAAACTTTTCTTAATTTTAATGGTGTGTTATACATGATAGATATTAATTACTGTATAAATTAAACTTTTCTTAATTTTAATGGTGTGTTATACATGATGGAGGAGACAACGGTAGACTTAAATGTCAAATCTGAGATAAATCTATAGGGCTCTAACATCAGTACTTAATGTAAATATTAACATTGCAAGAACTTCAGTATCCATATTATTACTTGTCATTTTTTTGTTGTTTGTAAGTGACTAATATTGTTGTTTGTAATTACAAAATCAGTTGTAAATCCGAAATGTACTCAACAAATGATGCACATCAAATGGAATGTTAAACAGGAAAATATGGACAATACAAAGGAAACATAAATAATTAATGTATAGTGTTTCACTTTTATGTGTATATTATAGATTAACTGTGTATGATATGCTGACGACATTGTATTTGTTGTGTGTTTGCTTTGTAGTTCTTCGAACTTGTGTTAGCTAGTGACAAAAAGAGTTGTTGAAGGTTAGCAGATCGACAACAAAAAAGAAGCTGTTGTAAACGACGAAGCCATTTCAAAACAGTCATAATGTTGATGTATTCCGTATTCATGTGAAGAATAACATTTTCATAACTTTAGTTTCCATATATGTACTTGTGTTTTTTTTATTCTTTGCGAATAAAAACATTGCGTATACAGTTAATTACAAAATCGGCCTTAAATAAGAAATGTACATAGAAAATAATGCAGATCAACATAATTTACTAGACAGGAAAAGTTAAAGATACACAGGAAATGTAAATAATATACACCAACTCGATATAACACATAGGAAATGGACATAGTACACAAAAAACTGAAGCACGCAAGAAGCCGGTTTTCTACATATGAAACAAAAATAATATATAGGACATTGAATATATACACAGAAAACAAATTTAATACACATGTAAAAAAGAAAACTACACAACAACAACAAAACAAACACATTTCATGCTTATATTAGACACAAACTAAACATGACAACATTAAAAACAAATAAATTACGTTACTGTTATGGATAGAATGATTAGTCCGCTATAACTGCATACATGATCCACAATTATGTCCAGTTTGATGGCACCAGTTATAATGTAAATAGCAGACATTGAAGGCTTGTGACTCGATTCTCTTCCTTCTTGGATAGTCGGACAATTTTTTTTATATTAGTGGCCAAATTCAAAGCTCCTGCTTGTCATCATATGGCTTGTCACTGTCAGAAAATCGAAGACATTGGCTTGGCATATGCCCGACAATACCATTCAACTGTGAATTAATCGTATACGTAAAAATGGATATTTGTGTCTGTTTGTATGATCATGGCACATGTATGCTTGTATGGTAGGCCATGTACTTCCTATCTTCTGCAGGAACAATCCCGAAACTGGATGACACGTATGATATGTCAACAGTTCAGAAACCCACTTCTTGCTTACTTTTGGATGCGCTATCGTACCAATGCCTCCACTGCAAATGTGAGTTAAATTGAATTGTCTTCAGTTGAAACGTGCCTACATTTCCCTCTTTCGAAGCATGCACTCGCCATTGGCATTCCGAAGCAGCACACCTTACAGTCACCCAGATTTTATCATTTTTTATAAATGTAAAGTCAAAATTTTGTCTTAAAGTCAAAATGCCCTAGAAGAATTATGTTGGGAGAGAAAACTACTGCCATTGGGGTTCATGCTGTCTGACAAGGATTCTCTGCATTGAAAAAAGTTACAAAATACACATGAAATAAATATTGTACACAGTAAACAAATATTCTACATAGGAAACATTTATCATACGCGGGAAATCAGAATAATAAACAGGAAGCTGGAAGAGTACACGTAAACCATGAATAATACACAGTAAGTTGTATTAATGCACAGGAAATGATTGTCATTCACAATACTGACATCTAGAACACAGGAATACATAAAAGACAAGTAACCAGCAATAGTAGTAACTGTTGTATTATGATGGAATGAAGGAGGCCGAGTTTCCATCTGCAGGCACACTCACTTCCTCGATTATGATGTCCACGACAAATTTGTTGAAACTATGGTATATATGACACATGCGTTGAAAATACGCATCATAATCAAAGCGTTTTGTATGCATCAGGTGTTATGAACATCACTCTCACTTGAGAAACATCTAGTGCCCATCACGCACATATCTCACCCATGACGGACTCCCATGAACTTAAAACAGTGAATTGAAGCACACGCCCTTCTCCTTTGTATCGCGCCATGGCGGAAAATGTTTCCATTGTTGATGCGCCTACATGAAATTTCAAAAAGCTTGTAAGAATCTACATCCACGAAAGAATGGCAAAAATGAAAAATCTTGTTATATTCCAAACACAAAAGCATGTAAAATAATACGAAGAAGAAGAAGAAGAAGAAGAAGAAGAAGAAGAAGAAGAAGATTAAGAAGATGGAGAAGAAGGAGAAGAAGATGAAGATGAAGAAGATGGAGAAGAAGGAGAACAAGAAGAACAAGAACAAGAACAAGAACAACAACAACATCTTACGTGTAAATATCTTCACTTCAACCTGCTAACTAAACAATATGGAAAGATGAAGTTGAAGTTTCGGCAACCAAACCAAGATGAACAAGAAGAAGTTTAACAAAAATGGCAAGAATGAGAAGGAGGAGTGAAATATCTTCTCTTTTATGACAAAAAAGCTTTCTTGGAAGATATGGCCATGCTTTTCATTAATTGTGATGTGACTTGGAGGAAAAATTGTCTCTTTTGTTTTTTTTTTTCATCTCACATGAGTACATGGGCATGTGTGACATTTTACTTCCATTTATCTGACAGAAGTAACACCAAGGACTGAAAAGAATTTGACATAAAAAAAAGATATAATGGGAAATACAATTGTCAGAGGGACTGCAGTGGAAGTTTGAAACTATCCAGGAACTTTTAGGTAATTTTCCTATTTTATAATTTAAAAAAACTTAAATTCCAAGATCATAACTAGAGATTATAATGCCACCAAATTTATTACATCTTGTGATATCATAATGAATCAATTAAAATAAATTTTATGGTGTAAAAAAAATTTAAATTTCAGGATCATACATATGTGTATATTAGATAATAAAAAAATAATAAGTTAAATATAATTAAAAAAATTGTGGGGCACAAGGTGATTGTGGAACCCTATTATAACAATAAATTTATTAGATATTGTTAAGTCTGATGACGTGGATTGGCATTATATGACAAGCCAAGTGGTGACATGGCAAGAGGATGATGACGTGGCATGTGGTGACTCATCAAAGGAAAAGATGACTAGGATGATGATGTGGCAAAGGATGTTATCATGACATTTAATGAAGATCAAGGTAGAGATTTAATGGAGATCAAGGTGGAGATTTGATTAAGATCTAGATTGAAGATTTTATTTAATAGATATTTCTCTCAATACAATCATGTGATGATAAACTATTTTTGGAAAGTGCATCAAGACTATAAGATCTTTTCTAGAAAGGCAAGTTTTATTTTTGATGTGATTATATATCCTTGGTAAGATCTGGGATGATAATTCATATCTTTGATAGAGCTCCTTTTTAGAAAGATCTATTTGAAGAGAGAGGAATATTCTATTATTGGCAAGAGTTCAAGATCATATAGATTATGTGAAGCTATTAGAAGACACAAGTTAAACTTGGTATGAAGCTATTTGAAGACACAAAGATTTAGTTTGGTGTGAAGCTATTTGAAGACACAAACTAAATAAGGTAAAGACATACCAAGGAGATCATCAAGACCATATTTAGCATTACTATATTAAAGGAAGATCCAAGAGCTATCTATGGGCGGAACTATTCATGGAGACTAGTCATATGAGGAGATTGATTGAAGATTGCATAAGATATGATTAGCGATTTGAAGATCCAAGCATGGATGATTAAAGATTATGCTTAAAGATATTGAAGGCTAAACTTGGATGAAGACAAGATCAAGTTTAGTAACAATATTTTCATGAGTCAAACGAAGATCATTTGGAAGACCAAACTTGGGGCTAAGTTTGGAAAAGGAAGATCGGGAGATCTTCGGTGGCTATCTTTTGGTGAGATGGTCGCTGTGCCTTGGTGGGCACGCCTCGGGAGAGGGAGACCTTCCCAGAGTGACTTTAGAGGAAGGAAGCAGCTGCAGGCAGGAGGAGCTCGGGTCGAGTCAACTGCCACGAGGCGGATCAAGGAAACGGGAGGTTGAAGGTCGCAGATTCAAAGTGCATCTAGCTAGAACTCACTCATGTTCAAGAGGTGGGCCATGTTGCAACTCGGGTGTTGCAACATCTAACTTTGGAAGGTGTCCAAGTTAGGAAGCCGCGGAGAATTCTAAAAGAGGTAACTTTGTAGACATCGGTGCGTCTATATAAGACATCCTGCTCGAAGATTTAGGATGAGCTAACAAGTGAGAGACTCTTTGGTGAGAGTTGTATGTGTGGCCGTCGGGCAATCTTGAGAGGATATTCTTTGTATTGAGTGAGTAAGTGAGTGTTGTACTCCTTGTTCTTATACCTTGATTGTTTCTCCGGGCCTGACCCCCCAGATGTAGGCAAGGTTGTGCCGAACTGGGTTACCAATTTGCTTGTCTCCTTTATTTTGCTTTAATTGTGTGTGAGTGTTTATGCTTTGAGTGAGTTTTTGAGTGAACTTAACACTTCACACCCCCACCGGAACCATCAGATATTAATCCTAAATTAAATTTAATAATTTAAAAACAGTTAAAAATTTTGAGATAAGATAAAGAACAATGGCCAATTACTTAAATGGGATATTTCAAGAGCCTTTTATTATTTATGTGATTAATAAAATTATATTTTTATAACATGAACCCACATTAATTTAAAAACATAAATAATAAAAATATTTATTTGTTGTTTATTAGTTTTGACGTATGAAGCCCTATTAAAGCTAACAATAATAAAGGACATCCGGTTTCAATGAGTCTCCCGTTCATGGTAACCGAATAGTTCAGGACCAAAAATAATATAAAATAAAATAAAAGGACTCCAAAACCCATCTTATTTTAAAATTTAGATTTTTTCCTTTTATTTTTTCAATTTTTGTAATTTATATTTATTAATTCAAATTCATATTAAGTCTCCGTACTATAACATGAATTTGAATGGGACAACAATTTCAATTCAATCAAAATATCAATCTCAAAATATAAATATGATTCGAGCCACATAAATGTAATTTATTTCGCCAATAATGGAATTTTTGTTTTATTCTATGCAAAACAAGGATGACAAATAATATCTGAAAATTCTATAAATGATAAGCAATTTTACTTTATTTTAATAATTATTCTAAATATCTAAGTGGTTCATCCTTTAGTAGATAAAATAAAATACAACAAATCACAAAGTATATAAATTTTAAAAGTTAAAATATGATTTGTTCTTATTTACAAGCACCAACCCAAAGCCCTTGATCATGTTCTCCAGTTTTAACATGGATGAGATGAGGACAAATGACAATTTCCTAACCGCTTACGGTTTGGTGATTGTCACATTATCTAAAAAAAATATGTTATTATCTTGTACTCTTATGGTCGATAAGGTTGGTAATTCTTCATCTTATCTTGTATTCTCATGATAACTTTTGTTAACTATATCAATTAATATAAATATAATATGATGTTCAATTCCTCGCTTAAATTAAGAGAATTAAAATTTCCCAACCAAACCATGATAGTAAATGATGACTGTCTACTAGAGATTCTCTCATGGCTTCCACCAAAATCCTTACGCAGGCTGCAGAGGGTGAGCAAGAAGTTTCTAAACTTAATATCTGATCCCTTTTTCAAAACTCTTCATACCAATCATTTCCAAACCAGCAACATCAACCACATTGATCATCGACAACATTGTCCTCATTCTCAACTCCAGCCTGTTGAAATTATAGATTTTTATCATGACGATGCTTATGGTAATTATCGTGGTCCTTATTGTACTTTAAGAATTTTCAATGACAATATTATTTACCGACAACTTTGTCACAATCCCCCACCCGAACCAAGACCGTCACCACCACCATCACCACCACCACCACCACCACCGCCACCATCATCACGTCCGAGTTCGTCTTCATCTTCGTCTTCTAGATATAATAAGCGCACATGGGCAGGTTCCGGCGAGGTGACTGGATCAGTTGGTCGTATACCAACCGGAAAACGAGGGAGGCCTGCGCAGCATCGCCGGCAGCTAGCAGCGTAGATAAAATTTATGATAAGAGTTTTGAAGTGATTTAGATAGACTAGTAGTGCATGCATACATTTGTTTAATTATTAGTTTAGTTAGTGACAATAAAGCGTAGTTTGACCCTTGAGTTTGATTATTAATTTTTTTTTTTTAGAGCTATTTAGTAGCTATTCATTGAAATAAATAAAAAGAGTTCAAAACACCGACAGAGCAATACTGACTAATACGCGAACAGCTAAAACACGACACAAAAGCACAAGAAAATAAGAGAAATATGAAATGAATAAAATTAGAAATGGAATCCCGTTGTTTATCGTGGCATAATGAACAGGTTTGGAAAAACGGAGCTAGAACTTCAAAGAAATATGTGATGCAAACAATTCTAGAACTCATGCTGTGAAGGACGACTATCCTGTTCTGGAAAGTACTCTTATTTGTATAAAAATGAATTTGAAAAATTTTGAACTTCGTTGTTTGACTTTGAGGAGCATATAAATTGCTGTGAGAATGGTTATTAGCAAACTGAAAAATTTGATAAGAAATCATCTATGAAAACACTGACTCTGACTCTCTCAAATTTATAAATATCCCCTCCAATCATTTAAAAAATTTTATCCTGTACTTTTTTAAAAAAATAAAAACTAACTTTTCAAAAAAATCTTATTCCTATTCAAGTAAGTTCTTGAGAAATCAGAAAGTGCAAATTTGTTTCTAGTAAGCATTGTATCTGGTTTATTGGTTTTGTAATGAAAAGTATACGGTTTTGTCACCTCACCAATTATCTCGTAGTATTTTGGAGGGAAGCTACTCATCTAACTGATGGAGAAGGATCAAATAATGGAGGCAATAAAAGCATTACCAAGGCTTGACGAAAAAGCAAAAAAAATGGTTAGAAGATGACTATATTTGTCGAATGTCGATCCTTCACTCATTATCCAATGATCTCTTCAACGCCTTCCATCACCATAAGATAGGGATCGAGTTGTGGAATGCTATAGCAAAGAGATATGAGAATGAGGATGTGGGCAATAAAGCTTTCTTAGTGAAATGTGGAATTTAAATTGGTGGATTCTAAGCCAATTATGGATTAGATTTATGCCTTTAATAATATTGCAAATGAGTGTCAAAAAGTGGGAGAGACAATTTCTGAAACTTTTCAAGCCTCTACCATCATTGGTAAACTCCCATGTTCATGGAAAGATTATCAAATGAAACTTAAACATAAAAAGAAGACACTCTCTTTGGATGAACTTTTGAAGCACATTCAAATAGAGTGTATGTTAATGTTGGTGGGGATGGTTCTTTGAGGAATAAAGAGGAAGAGATTAGAAAGAAAGTAGTGCACAAGTCTTCAAGGCGTGGGAAACACTTTCCTTTAGGCTTAATTCGCCTCCACCTAATTTCAAACCTTGGATGCAAAATGGATTGAATGACGAATTTCCTTTAGGATACAATGAACCCTTGAGTATGGTTTGCACTTCCAAACTCAAGTAAAGACAACAATGGCTTTTACAAAGTGAAAGTTTGCTTCTATCTTTTGTGCACTCAAAGAACAAAGCAAATGAACTTGTGAGGAGTTTGTTTGTCATTCAATTGACTTCAATGATGGTAGGAGATTATTTTTATAGAAATGAAGTGGTGTTTTGTAAAGAGACACACCACTTCAATAATGAGTGTCAAAAAAAACACATCATTTCATTATACCACTTCAATAAAATGACACATTATTTCATTAATGAGACACCACTTCATTAAATAGACACACCACTTTACTAATAAGACACTATTTCATTAATTAGACATATTTTCAAATAAAATAAAATAATCATTCATTAATTAATGAAATTACAAATGATAAGCTCTCATTAGTTGTCTTACAAGTGGTGCTTATTACATTAATATCTTTTCATTTTTAAAATTCTCTCACAGTGTAAAGCAAGGGCAAGGGTTGATTCCACCATAGAGCATAAAGAACATGTTGTCCATAGTGTGGAGGGGCCAACTAATATTAATGTGGATAAGGCTCAAAAGAGAAAATTCAATGGCAAATGCAAGGACAATGCCAAATTCAAGAAGATGACCAAGAAATTCAAAAAGAAGAAGAATTCTTGCTTTGTGTGTGGCAAGATGGGTCACTATGCCAAGGAGTGCCGATCCCGAAAAACTAAGAAAGAAGAAGCAAACACCATCCAAGAGGAGGATTTTATAGGAATGGTAACTGAGATCATGTTGAGAACCAACAAGATTGGTGGTTGGATTCCAGGGCAACATGCCATGTGACACCATTTCGTGGAGCTTTCACCAACTATAAGGAGTTTAAAGAAGAAAAAATTGTCTACATGGGCAATTCTTCTTCTAGCAAAGTGGTTGGGAAAGAAACAGTCAATCTCCCTCTAACTAGTGGCAAGATGACTCTTACTCTCCAAAATGTATACCATATCCCTAATTTTAGGAAAAAATTGATTTCTGTTAAGAAACTTGATGACAATGGTTTCAAGCTTGTATTTGAGTCCCACAAAGTTATATTGACTAGAAAAGGTGTATTTGTGGGAAAGGGATATGCCAAGAACAACATGTATGCGTTCAATATTAATAAAATTTCTAGTGATTTTGCTTACTTCGTTGATTTTTTTTCTAATTCTTTATGGCATTTTAGATTAGGATATATTGGCATGAATGCACTAAATAGGCTTAGTTCTCATGGCATAATTCCTAAATCCTCTAATGTTCTAAGTACTAGAAGATGTGAATATTGTGCACAAGTAAGAATCACAAAGCCTCCTTATAAAAGAGTTTTTAAAACAAATGGTTTACTTGAATTAATTCATAGTGACTTGTGTGATAACAAAGATATTTTAACAAGGGGAGGTAAACGATATTTCATAACTTTCATTGATGATTTTTCTAAATTTACTTATGTTTATTTTACTAAAAATCAAAAAGATGAGGCTTTTTGAAAAAGTTTAAAATTTTTCAAAGAAGAAATTGAAAAATTTAACTAACAAAAAGGATTAAGAGACTTAGAACCGATAGAGGAGGAGAATATATGTCATTAGAATTCAATGCATGTTGTGAACAAAATGGAATAGTAAGGAAAATGTTTTCTCTGAACACTCCACAACAAAATGGAGTAACCGAAAGGAAGAATAGAACTTTATTAAAAATGGTAAGTACTATGTTAATTTACTCTAATCTTCCATTAAGTTATTGGGGAGAAGCATTATTCACTTCTTGTCACATCTATAATAGAATTTTGCATAAAGGATGTAAGAAATCACCATATGAGATGATGTTTGGAAGAAAACCTAATATCAATTATTTTAGAGTTTTTGGGTGCATTGCCTATGTTCTAGATGCAACTAACAAGAGGCCTAAATTGGGTAGTAAAGCTACCAAGTGTATCTTTGTCGGTTATTCTCAAAATAGTAAAGCATGTAGATTTTTGAATCTTAAAACAAATAGTATAATTGGATTTGCTCATGCCATCTACTTTGAGAATTTACTATAAAAGAGGCAAGTTTACATGAACTTGATGAAAATTTGTCAAAAGAATTAATGTACCAAGGCCTCGGTGAAGAAAACACTAATGAAGAGGTTAGTGTATCAAAAGGAGAAACATCTAAAAAAATTAAGTCTCCAACTCTCATCTTAAGAAGAAGCAAAAGAAAAAGAATAGAAAAGGACCACTACATCATAATAGGTCTTTAGCGGCCTTTTTTTTAATATTTAGCGGCGTTTTTAAACGCCGCTAAATATCATAACGGCGATTTCACAAAGCGCCGGGAAAAATGCCACTAAAGATAGTGTCGGCAATGTTCCAGCAATTAGCGGCGTTTTTCTTCAAACGCCACTAAATTAGCGGCATTTTTCTATTCGGTTTAGCGTCGTTTTATAACTTAAAAAATAATTAATTTACCAATTACATTAGCGGCGTTTTATCTGGAAACCCAGCTAAATTAGCGGCGTTTTTAAAAAATAATTTAAAAAATTAATGTAAATTTTTTTAACCAGATTTTTTTAAAAAATAAATCAACTACTCTAATTATTATTATTATTATTATTATTATTATTATTATTTCTTTTTTTAGATTTTTTTGTTTTTATTTTAAAATTATTTTCTCTTCTTTGCTTTTCTAATTAATATTGTTATTATTGTTATTATTATTATTTTCTCTTTTTCCTCTTTTCTCTTCTCTGTTCTTTCTGGTTCCTCCACCTACTCCTTCTAGCTTCTTTTTCTTCTTCTTCTAGTTTTTTCTTCTTCTTCTTCACATCTTGTTTCTTCTTCTTCTAGTTTCATCATCATCATCATCATCATCATCATCATCTTCTTCTTCTTCTTCTTAACCCGTCGTCATCATCGTCATCACATACTTCATTTTCATCTTCTTCACCATCATCTTGGTATCTTTTTTTACAATTTTTTTCAATATCAAAGGGTATTTATAGAAAATAAAAACTGATGGTATTTAGCAGCGTTTTTCTTAAAAAACACCGCTAAATAAAAATTTTAAAATTAATGGCCCCAAATTCAAATTTTCTCAAAAAAGATGGTGCAAATTTTGAATTTTCAAAAAATTAAATTTTAGCGAAGACGAGTCTCCTCAGCAAGCACATATGCCAGAGTATCACTAGCAGACGGAGGTGTAACCCGGTCGCGATGGTCGAGCCCGAAACGACCTCGAACTCGAGGCGAAGACGCATGAGAAACTCATAAATGCGAAGATAATCACGATCTCGAGCAATGGCAAGACACTCGGGCACGGGTCGGAGAAGGAGAGGGTGTCATCTCATCACTGCCCGACGCCATAAATCACTGAGTACGGCAAAGAAATCCGGGAGACGGATGTCTCACGCGATAGGTAGATGTGAGAGTCGCAGCAAGGGAGTAGCGCAACGCCTTTGATCGGAAGGAAGATAGAGTGCTTGCACGAGATGATCCCTAAATCGCCTTGGGTCGTAGAAAGATCACAAAGCGACCAAAGCGAATAGGAAGCTCACAGGGGTCGACGGATGATAGCAATGAGTGCGAGCATCATCCTCGAGTCCCACTTGAGCAAGTCGATGAGCGTGGAAGAGGACGCCATGGTAATGCAGAGCGAAGAGGAGCCGAAGAGGCGGCACTAGAAGAAAGCGGAGGCGGACGGGTACCATCAACATGACCCCAAAGATTAAGTCCAGCGAAGGAGCACACGTAAAGTGGAGCGACCATGCTTTATAATTCTTGCCATTGAGCATGGCGTCCGTCTTTTGCGGATAAGAAACCCAGGGCGGAGGCCATGGAAAAAAACACACCATGGTCGAGGCGGTAGCGGTGGCTAAGGGCAACACGGGCGTGCTGCGAGGGGCCGAGGGACAGACGGGCGGTCCCGGTCCCGGCGCAGGCGTCTGGGGACGCTGCGGCAGGGCAGCGCTGGGCGGCGTGGGCGGCGAGGCGTGCTGGGCGGCGGCGTGGGCGCGGCGAGGCGCGTCGCGCGGCGTTAGGGGGCGGAGGCCGAGGCGGGCGCGTGCGGGGGCCGAGGTCGAGGCGCGGGCGGGCGCGAAGAGGCCGAGGGCGCTGCGGCTGGGTCGCGGCTACGAGGGCGGCAGCGCGATCGAGACTGCACACGCGGATCGAGGGACGTCACGTCGGAAAAAAATTAGGTTTAGAAAAACCTCTCTGATACCATGTTAGGTGGAAAATATTAATCAATTTTTCATTACACAAAACCTACAATGTACAAAATATATATAGATACACAGTTATATAAATAAGGTAGCTATACAAATATAGATATAAAGCTGTATACACAGCGGTATTCCCTAACAATTAGTACACGTGACCATACATTGAGCATGAGGAAATAACCTGCACATAAGTCTGGGATGAGGTGGCAAAAGCTAAAAGTAAAGGGAGGCAAAGGCACTAATGCAAATGATACACAAGAAGCTACTCATATGAGCCAGCATGCCAATAAGACAGCAAACAGAAAACAGGGGAAAGAAGCAAAGAAGAAGCTACTGCAAAAAGGAAGAAGGTATGGTATGGGTCCACTAGGACCTTCTACTGATGGAGGAAGGCTTTCAAGAAGGAAAGCTTTCAAGAAAGAAGATATAGGTCCGCCATTTGTGTCTTCATGTGATCAGAACTTTAATGTAACATGGCCTTTTTTTTTTGTTTGGTTGGTGGTTTTTGTGTGTGTGTGTGTGGTAATGACTAATGAACTTGTCAATCCCATGGATGTAGACAACGACATTACAAAATCTGAATGAAGGTGGAATTGTTTATTGGTTTTGTCTGCTTGCTTTTTTTTTTCTTTTTCTATATGCTCTTGTTTACTGCAAAATATGAATGGAGGTGCAATTGTTCTGTTTCCTTTCTCCATTTGTTTCTTTGGAATGATGGTGTGAATATTATGGCCATGTTATGCACAGCAAAGTTCAAGTGCATCAGCACAGATCCCCTCCACCTGCCGCACAACATTGAAAGTTTAACATCTAATAACAAAGCGTTGATTGGTGATGGGGGATTCATACCTGTTTTTCTTGGCCACTCTCCCAGAGGGAGAAGAAGTTGCTCTGAAGGTTAGATCACAGGTTAAATATTACAATACTCCAATATTATAAAAGTACTTGGCTGAAATTTAGTTATTCATAACTTCAACTTGCTGAATTAATTGAATTTGAGGGATCTGAGCTGTCCATGGGACTCAAGTACAAATCAAATTCAATCTAAAAGCAAAAGGGGCATTAGATTGGTTTTATTACCTAGTCTATAGGAATATCCTGTCAGAAAATATCTTACCAAGTCTATTGGAATAGATTTTGCATATTCGTTTTCGTTTTTGTTATGGAAAAAGTCTTCTTCAACTTATTTATATCATAACGGATTCACTAATGCATGATCATTTTGTATTTTCTGTCATTACCTTGTTGCTACAGATAGGTTAATTTTTATGTATTTTTGAAATAACTTAAAATTTCAGTATTTAGAAGGATGAATAAACTCCCCAGTTATATATGTCCATTTTCACTAGCCTAAACATTATAGCAATCTCAAAGCTGGGAGCACCTCATTTTGAACTGTCTGTTCAAATTGCGAGAATCTGAGACTTTTTTTTCCCTTCACCTTCATTGGTTTTCATATTCAATTAAATCTTAATAAATTTATGAATACAGGCCTATTGACGAGTGATTTCTCATTGTAGCAGCAGACTATGAGAATTATTTGTACTGGTGCATATATTTTTTTTGACAAGAGGAACAGACAGCCCGAAGGCCCTGCTAAACCGTCAGGAGTGTGTACAAGCCTCTGTGGAGCAAGTGGGGGCGGGGCCCACGCACACATGGGCGCTGGGACCACCCGCACACAACCACCGTTCACATCTCCCAGAAATGTGCCCTCAGCCAAGAATCGAACTCTCACCACTTGATAAAGAGCTCTATTGGTGATCCGTATACCAATAAATCATTTGGTTGTTGGCACTGGTGCATATATTTTTCTGAAGATGCTAATTTTCCTCGCTAGTATAGAATTTTAAACCCTTCAGGTTGTACAGTATAGGCATTAAGCTCCAATCTTAACTGAGAATACCACATGATCTCATCAGATAGACTGTCCACTAGAGATTCTCTCATGGCTTCCACCCAAAACCTTACACAAACTGCAGAGCTAGGGTGAGCAAGAATTTTCTAAAGTTAATATCCGATCTCTTCTTCCAAACTCTTCATATATAACAATCATTTCAAAGGCAGCATCATCAACCACATTGATCAACAACATCATGGAAGACACAAAGCCGGTAAGCGTGTCATAGTACTCAACTCAGGCCTGTTGCATCTGTAAACTCTTATGCTGATTTGTTCCTACAACTTCAACTTCCTAGAAGAGTTGATGTTGATGTTGATGTTGATGTTGATGTTGATGTTGATGGTGGTCCTCAACTTTCTTTTGCATCTTTAACGGCTTGCACCAACAAAAAAGGTTCTGAGTTGGTGACTGGATCAATTGGTTGTCCACCGGCCGGAAAACGAGAGAGGCCGGCGCATGCAGCACCGTTAATTAGTGATGGTTCCTCGATCGGTAGAAAAATGATTAAAGGATGACACTGACTTATTAGCATCGCTGGCCGGCCTCATAGATGAAATTTATGACAATAGTTTTGAAGTGATTTATCTACTAGTAGTCTAGTAGTGTATTTGTTTTTTTGTTTGTTAATTTAGTTGGTGGCAATAAAGAAGGGGAGTTTGCCAACGACCAAATGGTCTATTAGCATATGGGTCGCAAATAGAGCTCTTCACTAAGTGGTGAGAGTTCGATTTTTGACTGAAGACATATTTCTGGGAGATGTGAGTGGTGGTCTCAGTGCGGTGGTGCCCATGTGTGCACGGGTCCCGCCCCACTTGCTCCACTGAGGCTTGTACACGTCATTGACGGTTTAGCAGGGCCTTTGGGCTGTCTGTTTCTCTTGTATATAAAAAAAAGGAGTTTGACTCTTATCCACATTCTTTATAAAATAATATATATATATATATATATATATAAAATAAGCTTGAGTACATATACCTTTATAAATTTGGAGCTGTAATCCCACGATTTAATTCCGTGGGAAACATAATACAATCGAGACATACCTCACAATAATCTATTTTTTTAATACTGGATTAACACTATAAAAAATAAAATTAATTAAATAAATTTTTAAAAAAAAATTAGTTGTTATGAGACACATCTCGGTTCCACTGTGATTCCTATGAAACATAGTTTATGGAATCAAAACTCATAAATTTGACATATTTTTTGAAAAATTAATAACTTCAAGAAGGCATTTGTAAGAGAAATTTGAAGACATAATTGAATGGTAATGCATTTATAATTTCTCATTCATTTATAATTTTTTAAAATATGGTTGAATATTTGGTGGGTGCCATTCATAATCACTTATCCAAGTTAAAAAAAAAATTCTAAAGGTGGTTTTTTCCTCTTTACCTTTTGTTTTTTTAGAAAATTATATCTAACACTTTTTAGGTGATTTTGTCTACGTAAATGTGGAAGGAAAAAAACGTTATGTGATAAACTTTGCTTGGCAAGGATAGCAATATATATATATATAATATGATTCATTAATTACATTTTAATTATAAATTAAGATTCTATAATTTGTTATAAATTTGAGAGTATTATAATCTTTTTAGAAGTTATATAGTTTTCAAATGTTGTTTCCCTCCCTACATCCCTAGAGGGAAAAAAAAATAAATGAACTTATTCAAACAATGGAAAAGTTTTACTTTAAATTTATTCAAACAACGGAAAGATTTATCCTATTCTCATTAACGGTTCTTTTATTTTCCCTCCTAAACCCTCAATTTAAACGGATTAACCCAAATTAGATTTACCACATAAAATACATTTTTCTCATCCTTGAAGCAAACATCAAAATTTCTGAACTTAACACCTAACCACTTGACCGTTTTCATGGGCTTTCCATGTCGCCAATTTGATAAACAAATTGTCATGTCACATAAGATTTATGTTACATTTTGGTGAAAGTGAATCAATATCAATCTTCATAACTTTCAACCTTAGGCCATCCTGACTCAGCTTGTGACTTCACAAACTCGGCCAACATCTTGATTTCATCATCCTGCAACCTTGGTCCGAATGTGCACTGCCCTTTTGGACTACACTTCTCTCCATACCCCTGAAAATTATTATAACTATCAAAATTATATGTATATATATATACATGATCATCAACTTGTATATGTTTTGCTATATATATATAATATATATAGAGTGAAACTTGCCGGCATTCTTCTCTTTCCATAATATGTGACATTGTATATCTCCTCTTCAGTATTAACTCCATTTCTGTCCATAAATTTTATTAAATTCTCTTTCAATACCAAAATTTCATGATTCAATCATATACCTTTCAAGATCTTCCTTGAAGAGAGTAGCTCCCTGAGAAGATAAATGAATGAAAAATTGACATGAAATTATTAGATTAACTAATGGTTCCAAATCGGTTAATTTAATACATTTAATGTTTTGAGGCAAATTAAATATGAATAATATAAACCAAAAATAGAAAAGGGTGTGTGTAGTAAGACTTAACAGGTTGGAGAATGTTTCCACCAGTGTCATGACACCCAATGCAGGCTTTCTGAAACAATCTGGCACCTTCTGATGCAAGCGCAGGCTGATCAAAAATCACTGTTCAACAATCCAATTCTAATGAATCATGTGCTTTTAACTGGAATTTTGAAGCTAGCTAGATATGCTGGGCCAATTTGTTTTTATTACAAACGTTCTTATTTTGCAAACATTTCATTTTATATAAATATTTATGTGACTAGTCATAGATGAATATATTTTATATAACCTTCTGATTATTCCCATGCTGTGTTGTGCAAAGTAATGTACCATATGATTTAATATTATTTTTTAAAAAATTAGATAAACCATTTCATTAAATAAAACACAAAATACAAGGCACAGTGAAGAGATACAACTGAATCGTTATTATAGAAAATATGATGCCTTTTTTCTTCTTATATATATATATATATATATATATATATTAGATTGACAACCTATACAAACCACAAATTAAGTCTCAATTATGCATTAAAATGAAGTTAAATCTTCGACTCTCACATAGGAGTCAAAATGTTTTATCACTTAACCATTGTGATGATGGTTTTCATACCTTTTGACTATGAAATTGGATTTAAAATTAATTCTATAATTATTTGACTAAATGATGAAATAAATTTAGAGTTTATATTCAAATTATATAAATTATTTTAAAAAATTTATTTGATGTTTAACGACTTATTCTTCAAAAATAAATATATATAAAGAAAAAAAAATTATTCCCCAACAAAGAGGGTTCCAAAACATAATCATAAACCCGTTTTGTTCATCTTTATCTGGTAGCTCAATAGAATGTTATAAAAAAGCCAAAAGACTCTTAATCTAATGTCGAGTCGCTTAATTAGGGTTCATACCTTGTTGATTATGAGACGGATATGAACCTTAGCCACGAAAGATGATGGCACAAGTATGTTAAAAAATTAACTCCGCACTTGTGTAAGCTTTTAATATTGTATATCGAGGAAAAGAAATTTACCGTAGTGGGATTATGATCCAGATATATCCCTATATACTAAATCCTAATGGCAGTTGGGAAGAGTGGTTTATCAATTTTATGAAAAAAAAAATTATGTATTTTTTTAATAAATATATACAAGTCACAGTATCGAAAGTTTAATCTATGTACAAAACTTTAATCTCTATGTACGGAGAAAATTGGAATATTACCTCTAATACTATAGTGGGTGTATTTATGCATCTTCTATGCAGTAATCACATAAAAAAAATAAAAATAATAAGAACAAGGATATTTTGGGAATAAAAAAAAAAGCTTGGAATTTCTTTGTCACCTGGAGAGGATAAGGTGAGAACGGCAGCCATGAATGGAGGTGCTAAATGCTCAACAATACTTTTTTTCCTAAATTTCAACTCTTGTTGTTCTTCCTTCTTCTCTTTTTTCCTTGCTCCTCCCTTCAAATCAATTGCCAAACCAAAGTACAAAATAAACATAAAATTCATATATATATATATATATATAAATGAACTCTGATATACCTTGGTGGAAGAGAGAAGAACATTAATGGTGGCATGCCCATATAGAGATGATGCCAAACATTGAGTCTGCATTTTGGTTTTCTGGAAAGATTTTTTTTTTTTTTTGGAATTTCTAGGTTCTATGTTTTTGCTTGGTTTCTGGAGTGAATTCTCTCAAGTATATGGAATTGGGGATAATGCTAAGTTGGGGGAGAAGGAAGATGGGATTCCTAAATATCAATTTGGGAGTATGAAATTAAATTTCTATAGATTTTTATTTAATTAAAAATATTTTTTCATCAGGGTTCATATTTTTATTTTTATTTTTTTTTATCCATGTGTGTACTATATTTATCCACCGAATCCCACTAAATATGTTGATTTAATATTAATATAAAACCCATAAAAGGGAAATCATTAAAGTAATATATGAGTTAATTTTTTTTTAATGAGATGTGGATAAGCCACGTACTAGTGGCATGCGCATGGACTGAGAATTGATCATTTAACCCACACATCCTCAATTAAGGATGAGGGGTTTGGTCTGTCAGTCCATGTCCACAATTGATGACCTGCTACTACTATTATTTCTATTAAATTTTAAACTCGAGATTTTTGAATGTTTCATCCTTGCTTTTCATAGTAAGGCAAAATACTACTGGCTATGAGCTATTTAATGAAGTAATATATGAGTTATTTTTTTTTAATGAGATGTGGATAAGCCGTGTACTAGTGGCATGCATATGGACTGAAAATTGATCATTTAACCCACACATCTTCAATTAAAGATGAGGGGTTTGGTCTGTCCGTCTATATCCACAATTGATGACCTGCTACTACTACTAAATCTATTAAATTTTAAACTTGAGATTTTTGAATGTTTCATCCTTACTTTTCATAGTAAGGCAAAATACTACTGGTTATGAGCTATTTAATGAAGTTTAAAGTTATATTTTTCCCACCTTTAATAACAAAATATAATTGTATCATTAATTTTGTATCATGTTGTTCAACTATAGAGTGGATAAATAATTTTCTAGTTTTCTATAATATACAAAAAAAAAATACAAAATATTTAGTATTTATATCTCATATTTTATCACATTATATTTAATTAACATTGGATTATTACAGATTAAATAGTAAATGAACATTATCAATAAAGTCATTATTTATTTGATTCCACAACTCTTTTGAAAAACCAAGTTAATAATATGAACTCATTTGATATGACACCTTTTTTATTCAAAATAGTTACTATCTTTTGGTGTAAACAAGAGGAAAAATAACATTTTTTAAACTATAAGAACCTAGGGTTTGTCGACTTATATAATATTATTAAATGCTAAAAATTCTTAAATACACCCTTATTATTATTTTGAACTTAGTGGTTTAAACATTGTTTCCTAAGGCATGTTTGGATTCAGATTAAAAGAATAAACATCCAAAGCTTGTTTAGATAAAATCATTGTTATTGGATCCTATTAATGTGTGGAAACAAACCTTAAGAATCAACCATTCATACGTTGACTGCTACATGCCAAAACTACCTAAAGTTTAATAATGACTTTACATTATTCCATCATCCGAAAGAGTTCAAGATGATAACTTATAAAATAGCTTTGGATAGTGATTTTCTTTTCTCATCGATTATAATTATATTAGTTATATATATATATATATAAATCATCTGCATACGTACGCAAATGATTGATTATTAAGAATGTTTATTTGCAGTCATTGAATGATAAAATATGAGATATATAGTTGTTGTTCATGATCACTGTATAAGTTTACTGTTTATGAGTACGATGTTTTGACACTGTTTAATATTGTTTATAAATGGATCTTAGGTTGTGGACGCCCCTAAATTTCAAATCTAGATATGTACCTAGAAGATGGATTCTCATATATATAGATATACTAATTTTTATAAATATGTTTGTGAAAGATGTTATCTTGTATATTGAATAATAATATATTATATTGAGTAGTAAATATTTTTAACATAAATAGATTTTTTTTTTGTTACATTATAAAATCATATTTTAATTAAAGATTTTGGGCTCTTGTAACATTAATTGAATTCATATTATATATATATAACAAATGCAAATACACATCAAGAATATTAAATTTAATATATTACAAGTTTCAAAGCTAGAAACTTTGGTCATAAGGAGTGAAATCAAGCATTCATTAAAGACAAAGCGCTCCAACATCTAACTTTGTCTCTATTAAATATTTAAATTTAAAAAATGCAATAAAATGACAAGAAATTACCATCTTAATTTACACTGAAAGATCACTAAAGTCTCCATCCACTTCACTTCACTTCACTTCACATAAACATTTTCATAAATATAAATATATATACACTATAAAACAAAAGACGTACTTATCACAATTTGTGTCTATATTTTAACAAAACGGTGGCACATGATATGTTAAAACATTTCACTAATAATACAAGACCATGCATGATTGGCTCTGCAAATTGGCTCTAACTAACAAACATATAAACATTACAAATAAAACAAAAAACAAAGCTTAGAAGAATCTCTATGGCTGACACCATTACCTTATAAACAATTTTTTAGAATCTTTTCTCTTAAAAATTTTCTCATAAAAATATTTTTAAATGAATAACTTGGTTTTTTTTATGAATTAATTCTCTATAAGCCAGAGTTTCTAAATCAATTTAGATAAGTTACCAGAGCTGTATAAAAAGTAAGATCTTTAATGGCCATATATATTTTAATATATACAAAAATTCAAATTTGAAAACCCTTAAATAATTTAAACCTCTGCCATTTAAACTAGCCATAGTAAATAATTGATTAAATTTTTGCTCGAATAAAAAATTTAATAAAAATTTAAAAGCTAAATACTGATAAAATAAATGTTTTCAACATGAAAGAAGTCAATTTACAAGGGGAAAAATCCAATCCAACTTGAAAAGTGCAAATTAAGAGATAAATAAGTAAATAACTATGTCCACATGATTTTTGTTTAAATTTTTAGATTAAATTTATTAAAAATAAAAGTAAAAAAATATAAAATAAATTAATAAATATTCTACGACATTATAAGATAAAAAGGAAATTACTTGAAATATAATTATATAAAAAATAATAATTCAAAATAAATAATATTGAGAAATAATAACATTGAAAATAATTTATTTTAGAGGGGGGTGTATTCGCAATTAAATAAGGGGGAAAACCCAATCATTAAACATAGCAAAACGACGAACAAGGACGGCAGCTGATGAACGCTACGTCGAACTCAAGATGACGATGAAATTAGCACAAAACCCCCTGTAATTTCTTATATTACCAAAAAAGTCCAATTTCAAGGACCTATTATAAATAAAGTTTAGGTGTCACGTACCTATATATAATTGTGGCTCATAATTCATCTCTCTCTGAGCTTCATCACTCCATTTCGAATCCCTTCCCGATCATGCTCCAGAGCCTTCTCCCCCACTCGCCGCCGATCAATGCCAACTCCGATCCATCGCCGGCATCGTCTCCGATGAGCGCGAAGCGCTCGGCCTCCGGCGAGCTCCACGGCGACGACGATGATCAGGGCGGCGCGAGGAAGAAGCGCTACCTCCATGACGGGGAGGAAGACGAGGATGGGACGGTGCCGGAGATGGAGAGAGGGCGGAGAGGAGCTGAGTCACGTGGGCTCCGGCTTCTCGGATTGCTCCTTCAGTGCGCGGAGGCGATCGCTATGGATCGGCTTACTGAGGCGAGAGACATCCTCCCGGAGATCTCCGAGCTCGCGTCGCCGTTCGGGTCATCGCCGGAGCGTGTGGCGGCGTACTTCGCTGAGGCGTTGAACGCCCGGATCGTGAGCTCGTTCCTTGGGACCTATTCGCCGTTGGCGCTCAAATCGCTGACGATGGAGCAGAGCCGGCGGATCTCGCAGGCGTTCCAATCCTACAACTCGATCTCGCCATTGGTGAAGTTCTCGCACTTCACGGCGAATCAGGCGATCTTTGAGGCGTTGGAAGGGGAGGATCGCGTGCATATCATCGATCTGGATGTGATGCAAGGGCTTCAATGGCCGGGGCTCTTCCACATCCTCGCATCGCGCCCGGCCAAGATCCGATCCCTTCGCATCACCGGCCTTGGATCTTCGATCGAGCTTCTCGAAGCCACCGGTCGCCGCCTCACCGACTTCGCTGCCTCCCTGGGTCTCCCCTTCGAGTTCCAACCCCTTGAGGGCAAGATAGGGCACATCACCGACCCGGCAGCACTCGCCCCGCGAGATTGCCGAGAGGTCACCGTCGTTCACTGGATGCACCACTGTCTCTACGACGTCACCGGTTCCGATCTCGGCACCATCCGGCTTCTCAAAGCCCTGCGGCCGAAGCTCATCACCGTTGTCGAGCAGGACCTCAGTCACGCCGGTGACTTTCTCGGTAGGTTCGTCGAAGCCCTCCACTACTACTCCGCCCTCTTCGACGCTCTCGGCGACGGCGCCGACGGTGACAACGCCGACCGCCACGCCGTCGAGCGGCAACTCCTCGGCTCAGAGATCCGCAACATCGTCGCAGTCGGCGGCCCCAAGCGCACGGGCGAGGTGAAGGTAGAGAGATGGGGAGATGAACTCCGGCGAGCAGGGTTCCGGTGGGTATCCCTCTCCGGAAGCCCAGCGGTGCAGGCAAACCTCCTTCTCGGCATGTTCCCCTGGAAAGGCTACACTCTCATAGAAGACGGTGGTTGTTTGAAGCTTGGTTGGAAGGATCTCTCCCTTCTCACCGCCTCCGCCTGGCATCCCGGCCCCTCCACCGCCGCCGCCGACGAGGAGCTCTAAAAGAGGTACGCGTTCTTCTTTCTCTGAATCTCCACCATTGCTCCTCTTTCTCCTTTTCTTCCTCCTCTTTGTTGAAAAAAGCTTCATAGAGTTCAGTGTGATAAAAGAGTGATAGTTATCATTGATCACTGTTCACTAAGAAAGAGGTACAAAAAGGGGAAGATGAGTGAAAAAGGCAAGAGTTTTTAGAACCAATGAAGGAAAAGGGGGAATGATCCTTCATTGATTGATTACTTTGTAGTTTGAGTGAGAAAAAAAAAAAGGGGGGGATCTTCTTGTTTTAGTGCTAGAAAAGTAGCAAGTAATAAACTTTGGGTTTGTTTATATATATATATATTTTATATTTATTATATTTTTAGGTGGTTGAATGAGTAAATGGTTTCTAATTAGACTTAAGTTTATAATTTATATTATATTTTGGGTACTATATTGGTTTGATGTTAGTGAGATGAGGTGGCTTTTGTTTTGCATTTGGGCTTTTTTTTGCCTGAGTACATTGCAAAAGGTGATTTTTGTTTATATTTATGTTTTATACTGCATAAATTATTATTTATTTATATATTTAAATGATCAGAAGTTAATTATTTATTTTGAGAAAATTAAAGAACAACCTTGATATTGGGATCTATTCACTATTTTTTTTTTGTTTTATTTATTTATATCAATTATTCCTTCTTTTCAATTCCTTTCATAATTGATTTCATTTGATGACCACAACACCAAAGGCAATAAGTGTTTTTGGAATAAATTAAATATTTCTAGATCAAATATGATTATTTGGATTTGTTTCTTTCTCAGAAAAATATTAAGAAAAAAACTTAAAAATAATTTTTTAGATAAGTTAGGGGAAAATGTTATTGACAAACAGTTTTTTGGGTTTTCAAACAAAATTAGTCAACCAGCTTAGTATTGACATTTTTAAATCCATAAGATATCATGAACTTAATTTTGGTTTTTATCTCTCAATGAAACGCTGGTAGCTTAATAGATTATTATTATTATTATTATTATTATTATTATTATTATTATTATTATTATTTTACTTGTGTTTCTTTATATAACATATAAGAATGAGACCTAAATAACTTTTCAATTATACAAACACATTTAAATTAATATATCTAGATACAAAAAAGCTAATTTATTAAAAAAAAATCATTGGACTAAAGCTCTACCAAGTGGAAATATACTCTTTTGGTATGCTAAATGGTCAGATAGAAAAGTATGATGTGATACTCGTGTGAATGTGTAATTGAAATTCGTAATTGGTTATGATTGTAAAACGTTAAGGATTAAAATGGAATTTTATTAATATATACAAATTTCAATTGTAACTTTTTTTTTTAATTACTTGGGTGTAATACAGTGAACTAGAGGCTGCTACTATAATAATGAAATATGATTGCAAATTTACTTGGTGGTCATTATAACTCAGTAATTAATAGATTTACTAGGTTAAAGTTGTTGAAAAGATTCTACAAATTTAATTTTCTAATTCTACTATTATAATAGTAACTTTAACAGATTTATTTATTAAAAGAAATTATAATTACTATATATATATGTATATTTATCTTAGACTTAAAAGTTTCCAATCAAACTCTACATTTACAATTTTACATTACACCTAGACATTTTTCAATAATACACAACACCACTTCATTATTTTTTTAATATATTTATGAGGTGCGTAAATTACTCATCTCAACTTATGCTGTGAGAGGACTTCATCTTTCAATCACTCACTTGAAAAAAAAATTATCATCTTAATATAAAGGTAGTACTTATAAGTTTAAAAAACTAACAATGTTTTTGGCCCTAATTATTATGGAGAATGTTTCAAAAAAAAAAATTTAATGAATGTGGACCAAGCCATGTATTAGAGGTATTTACGGATTTTTTTAATTATACCACACTGCCTAATTATATCACACTGCCTCACCATGTAGTAGTGGGGAGTGGAACTCATTCCTTGCTATTTTCAAAGTATGCCACAATAATTTTTTTTTTAAAAAAAAAATTATAAACTATAAAAATTAGTTCTTATAGATGTGAAACATATTTTTTAATAATGGGATGTGGTCATTGCCTGCATGTAAGTTGGAAGCAACTTTGGTTGTGCGAATAAGTTGATCTATTTATAAATTAAAATGTTAAAGGAGGACAAGTTAACGATGATGTAACAATAAAAATAAAAGTGTTGCTTGATTTGGGTTGAAATAGGTTCGGCAAAGGATTTGGAGTTTCAATTTTATTTTGAGACTATTAAAAAAATTAGTAAATTTTAGACTGATTTGGGTTGATAAATGTTTGTAAGAAATTAAAGAGTTTTGATATTGGTTAATAGTTTGAATTAAGTAATTAAATTTTGATAAATAAACTATTTATATTCCAAGATATTCTAGTAGTGGTATTTGGTCGGAGAGTTTGAAATAAATTTAGAAAAAATAACCAAAGTACTCATAGCCTACAATATTTAATTGGTTTTATTGCAAAAAATCAAACATAAAATAATCCAATTGTCTCGAGTTCATGATTTATTAGAAACAATAATGATAACGGATTATCGATTATGGATGTTGGCTTATAGCCTAAGCCTCTCATCCCCGGCTGAGGATGCAAGGGTTGGACAATTAATTCCCAGTTTATATACACACCCCAAATATATATAGCACTTGTCATTTTCGTAAAAATAAAATAAAATAAATAAGTAAATAAAATTAATTAAATCAGGATGAAAATCATCTTGATAGATTGAGTTGTCAACTAATCGAGTTTGAGTAAGTTGAGCACAGCTTACATTCAGTGATATTTGCTTGGACAGGCTGATGAAAAACAGGTTTAGCTGCCAACCAACCCAATTTGAGTAGGGAATAATTTAGGTGAAGTTAGATAGGTGTAGTTAGTGTAATTTACCATTGGATGCTTGACACGTGGCATGAGATGAATGATTTTTTTAAAAAAAGTAAGGGCATTATAGAAAAGTTATTATATTTTTATATATTTTTGGGACACATGTCACAATGTGAATGGTGAACTATACTAACTACATTTATCTAATTTCACTTAAGTCATTCTCATTTGGGTAGGGAATAACTTAGGTGAAGTTAGATAGGTGTAATTAGTGTAATTCACCATTGAATGTTTGACACGTGGCATGAGATGAGTAATTTTGTTTTAAAAAATAAGGGCATTATAGGAAAGTTATTATATTTGTTTAAGTGTAGGAAAAGGATGATTCGGGACACAGGTGGAAAATTACAAAGGGTGCGTTTGGTTCGAAGAATAAAATGAGAATGTGATGAAAAAAAATAATGAGACTCTAAGAATATAAATGGAACAAAAATTATTTTTGATTGGATGAATATTTGATTGGAAATGAAAAAAATAAGAAATAATATAATAAAATAACTTTTATATTTTTAATATATATAAATATAATAAAATATATTTAATTATTAATAGTATTATTTTATTAATTAAATATTTTGAATATTATTATTGAAAATAATAATAATTATTAAATATTCAAATTAAATGTCTCATTTTAATTATTATTAGTTTTAATTATTTTAATAAACTATTTAAATAAATGTTTTTTATATAATTAAATCTAAATGTCATCGAATTTTAATTATTATATATATTAAAAAATTTATTTTAATTATTATTTAATTTAATTATTATAATTAATTATTTACATTAATAGTTTTTATTTAATTAAATACTCACATGGGCAAAAGTGTTATAAAAAATATTAATAGTATTTATTTCTCTCAATTTTGGGCCGAATATTATATGCCCAAAAATATTGTGATAATTTATGATAATCATGTTTGGTTAGAAACTCATATTACATAGTAATCAATTTGGTAATATTCTAAATTTCCTAAAATACACTCGTGTCTACCATTTTGTGCAAGTTTAAATTTAAAGTAAAATAAAATTTTGAATAAAAAAAATTAAATTTTTGAAGTTGAACATATTCCCAAAATAATGTTATTCAAATTTAATTTTTTTTTATCCAACAAATAAAGTATGAAAATTATAATTTTTAAACAAAAGGCATATTTGTCCAAAAAATGTTTAAGATTACCACCCACTTGATAATCCAATATAGTCACCTATTTTGATGATAATAGGATTATCAAGTTTCTTGGTAATCTTTCATGGTTAGTAATCACAGATTACCATCAATATTACCACTGCCACCAATCCAAACATGATAACGTAACAAACGGTAATGTTTTCACATTACCACGAACCAAATGACCCTTAGAGGTATTTATATATAGTTATCTAACTATTCATCCAGGCTTAAAATTAGTCGTCTTTATTCATAGCGTGATTATTAATTAATAACATTGACCAAATTAACCTTACATAAATTAGTCGCCTTTATTCATGTTGTATTTTGATAAATAATAAAAATAGATTGAAATTGAGTAATAATTTTTCATATTATATTGTCTTCGAAATTTTTTTTTTTTAAGAATAGGTGGTAAGTTATTGATGAGAAATTAATGTTATGTTTGGATTGAGGGTCGGCGAGGGAAAATAAAGTAAATCGAGGATTTTGGAGGGTCAGAGTCGGGTCTTCCCTCGTTTGAATTGATATTTTTAATTTAACAAAAAGAAAAAAAAAAGGTTAATTCTGACCTCTAAAACCCTCCGAAACCATCCTTTTTCTGGCCCCCCGATTTGGGTTGCCGGGGGAGGGAGAACCTCGTAAAGATTTTAAAATTTTTTAAAGACTTTATTACCCTTAATTTTTTTTAAATTAATTATATAATTAACACCACTTCATTAGTTTTTTCTTTTACTTTTTTCAATCTAATTTTATTTTAATCAAGCATGCACATGACACCCATCACAAATCTTTGTTTTTATGTATTTCTTTTTTATTTGTTTATTTTTTTTTATCTGTTTGTTTATGTTATGTTTTTTATTTCTCAATTCATCCTTAGGATAATTTATCTTAATATAATTCTATTCTTAATATAATTCTATTGATATCCAAATTTTATTCGAAGTACAAATAAAATTAAAATTTTCTTTGAGTGAGAAAAAAAATAATAATTATCTAATTCAATATGATTATTGTGCTATGAATTAAAATATTATAATAGGTTTATTAACAATATAATAAAGTGATCTTGTGATGATTTATATAGAATTGTAGGAGGAATTGGTCTTTAAATCCTAATTAAGTAATTTGGTGTTGCATAATTAAGAGGGGAACTATTCTAAGAATAGTAAGAAGCTACTTTGCATCTGCACACCTAATTGTTCATGCGTGGTGCTACTTAGGATAACGTACTATTCAAAAGATAGGTTTCTCTTTCAGCTATAGATTGTGATGACTAATAATTTGTTTGTATTTTAAAAAATTAATGTTTGGGAAATATATATTTTGGTCCCACTTTTATCTTCGACTTTGTTTTTGTCTTCTTTATGCAAATATTATATGGTTATATGATAGACAATAGTTTATTTGTTCTTCAAATCTCCGAATAATTTATTTTTTTTTATAAATTATGTGATTAGACATTAATGCATGTGTTTAAATAAAAATAATTAATTTTTTATTTAATAATAAAGGTATAATTGGTAAATCATGTTATTATATATCCTTTCATTTTGTTTCCTTCCGTAACCAAACATGGTTTGTTAGAGAACTCTCATTTTTTTTCTCTATAAAATTTATCTATCTAAACGAGGGTTGAACTCATCTTTTCCTTTCTCTCACTTTCCCTCCCCTTCTCTCCCCTTACTTTCTCTTCAACTTTTGAATCCAAACAATATTTTAAACTCTTATTAAGTCAATAGTCTACAATAATTAAAAAAGAATAGGCATATGCATTTCTTTATTAGTGTTTCCTTCATAAAATCTTGATTAATTTATTTTTATTTATTTTTATCTTTGGTTTCTAATTTTTTTTTAAGTGAGTAATTATCCAAGGAAGGTTGTATTTATAAAATTAGATTTTCAGTTTGACTGTTTGAATTAAATTTTGAGTAAAACCTCTTACTCGATCAAATGATCTCAATTAATATTTAGAAAATGCTTTTTAAAATTAGATTATTTTTAATTAATGCTTGATGTTTATTAGTAATAAAAATTGATTCAAATTAATAAATATTCAATTACCCTTTGGGTTTGTTTGATTCATAGATAAGAACAACATCATAGACTTAAGTAATACTAGCACCATACAAATGTTTTGAGTTATTATAACATAAATGCTTATACCATTATATATTTGATGTTAATCAACAACACAACTTTTTTTTTTTTTAAGGTACTATAGCTATGTTAAAGGTATTCTAATTAATAAATCATATTTTAAAGGTACTCTAGCTATTGTTTAATTATAAAAAAAATTAATTAATAACTGATATAAAAAAACATTTAAAATGTTTAGATCATATATATGCTGTATGTTAAGGGTAATCTGACTAGATTGAATTTTTGGTAATTTTAACAAAAAATAGTTGTCTTTTGATTGTGTGGTAAACTTATAAAATTTTTGTACTATAATTTTTTTGGTCCAAAAATATTTATAAATTTGTGTTACGACTAATTATTTCTTTACATTGTAATTTTAATCTATTTACATAATAATAATAATAATAATAATAATAATAATAATAATAATAATAAATAATAATAATAATAATCTATACAATACTATTAAAGTAGATGTATAACTTACTCCGAAAGCGTTTCAAGGAACAGTTTTAATTTTTTATAACATTTAAGTAAAAAATATTAATTACACCTAATAATTTATGCAATAAATGTTCATATGACCTTTAAAATCCAAGGTATAAAATAGTTTCTATGGTAGAAGTTGTTTAATTATATTATTTTATATATGATATTACCTTAAAACTCCTCACAAAATTTTAAAAACTCCTATGCGAAGCCGGGGAGAAAACCTAATAATAATAATAATAATCTATACATATTTATATATATATTTAAAGTAGATGTATAATCTTCCCTGAGAGCATTTAAAGGAACAATTATAAATATTTTTTAAAATATTATTACATTTAAATATTTTTTTGCATTAATTATGGCATTACTAATAAGAGCATCTCATGGAACAATGATAAATATTTTAAAAATATTATTACACTTAAATATTTGTTTGCATTAATTATGGCATTACTAATAGAAAGGTTTAATTGCATTCATCAATTTTATATTAATATTTCATTAAAACTTTTAAAGGCAATTACAATGATTGAAAAATATTTGTTTTTGTAGAAATATGTATGCCAACTTTACATTATTATGAGTTATTTAAGCATGATTTTTTTAGGCCAATTTACAAATAATAATTAAAAAAAAAGCATTTGCGTTGGTTTATATGTAAGCAAATTATAAGTACATATATTTAAAGTAGATGTATAATTTGTCCTAAGAGCATTTCAAGGAATAATTATAATTTTTTTAAAATATTATTACACTTAAATATTTGTTTGCATTAATTATGACATTATTAATTAAAAGGTTTAAATGCATTCAATAATTTTATATTAATATTTCATTACATCTTTCAAAGGCAATTGTAATGATTAAAAAATATTTGTTTTGTAGAAATATGTATTCCAACTATTTACATTATTATGGGTTATTTAAGCATGATTTTTTTAGCCCAATTTGCAAGTGATAATTGAAAGGAAGCTTTTGCTTTGGTCTATATAAACAAATTATAAGAACATATATTTAAAGTAGATGTATAATCTGCCCTAAAAACATTTTAAGGAACAATTATAATTCTTTTTTTTTAAAATATTAGTGCACTTAAATGTTTGTTTGCATTAATTATGGCATTACTAATAAAAAGGTTTAATTGCATTCATTAATTTTGTATTAGTATTTCATAAAAACTTTCAAAAACAATTACAATGATTAAAAAATATTTGTTTTATACCTTTCGTTGTGTAATTAATTTTAGTAATTAATTTTTTCTACCTTTCGTTTCTTTTCTAATTTTTTTTTTCTTTTTTCTTTTTTTTTTTATGCATGGTTCTCATATTAGCTATTGCATGTTTTATTAGCATTTGTTTTATTCATTTACAAAACTAAAAAAAAAATTGACGCAAAGCCAGGGATTTTACCTAGTACATATTTAATGTAAATGTATAATTTGGCTTGGGAATATTTCTAACGAACAATATGAATCACTTTAAAAATTTTATTATACTTAAATATTTGTTTGTATTAATTATGGTATAAGTAATATAAAAGGTTTAATTGCATTTGTTAATTTTATCTATACAATATATTATGTATAACCACCCTTAGAAGTTAGAATTTTTCAAAGAATAATTATGAATCTTTTTCAAAATATTATTACACTTAAATATTTGTTTATTTTAATAATGACATTAATAATAGAAATATTTAATTGCATTCATTAATTTTTTCTATACATATATTTAAAATAAATGCATAATTTATCCTTGAATATTTCAAAATATAATTATAATTTTTTTAAAATATTATTACACTTAAATATTTATTTACATTAATTATTATATTAATAATTAAAAAAATTTCATTACATTCATTAGTTTTGAATTGAATATTTCATTATTAAACTTTTCAAAATCATTTGTTTTTGTATTAATGATAATTGATGTCATTTGTCACTACATTAGCCAACTAGACATGCCACCAATGTCATAGGGTTATTAAATACTAGGATGTGGCTTATGTAGGTTTTGGTTTACATGTGAAGAATGATGAAATGAACACAAATCATAGAGTACCAATTTGCCATTATGGGTAGAGATAGCAACGGGTAGAGTAAGGAATGGGATGTGCTTATCTTTATCTCGTACTTGTAATCTCTATCGTACTTGCATCTTTCACTGACGACTACTGGCCATTTGGTATCATACCCTTTATCCTCACTTTCACGATATACCGCCACTAGTTGCTCAAATTATCGAGTTAAATTTAAATATAATTTTAAATAATAATAATAAATTAATTGCTACATTACATTACTGATCTTTCAGCGCACGTGTAGAAATTCAGAAAATTAGTGATCGATATACTGGCGATCTTAAATTATATAATCATATAATAGACGACATCTACTTTGGGACTCAATTCGGTAACTCCTATAATGTTTAACTATCTTGGTTTTTGTTTTAAATCTTATATGTACTAATTTATATTTTATATAGCTTAGTACATAAACGCTACTAATAAGATTTTGAATATAAATAACATTATAAGTAATTCTCATAAGTTAGATCCAATTGACTTTTTATTAGCATCTTATTTTTCAGGATGTTCTTATAATTTATAGAATAAATTATTATAACATTATTTTTTATATTTATTTTATAGTGTTTAATTTAATTTAATTATAATCCTTAATATATATCCAAAATTCAATTTTGATAATATTACACTTTATCAAATATAAAAATAAAAATTAAATAATATTTAAAATAATATATTAAGAGAAAATTTGAAATATTTTAATTAATCAACAACTAAAATAGATCTTGGGTAAATTATGGGTAAATGTTTGGTTAATATATATATATATATATATATATATATATATATATATATATATATATATATATATATATATATATATATGAGATGGTAAGACCGTACCTATATAACAGCGGGTAAGGCTAAAAGTATGAATCACATTATAAAGTTAATCGCTCGCATTCGTGCCGTAAAAATAACGGTAATATCCTTTACCGGCTATATCCGAGTCCAAAGAAAGTGTATTACACTCTTCTTCGGATATGGACGCGGGTATCGCATCAGTAAAATCTAATTGACATCTATATATGGGAGATGGTCCTTGCTTTTCAAACATAAATATATGAAGAATTAAATTCGATAAAGTAGCAGCGTTTTCTTCTTATTCAATCACTACAAATTTTAATAATAAAATTATTATATAGTGGACGTGAAGAAAAAAAAAAAAACATGCTTGTAGGAATAATTACTCAGAACATTGTTTTATTTGTATATTATGTCTATATACAAAAACAAAATGGAGTCGTTTCTTGATTCTTTGATTAAGTAAAGCAATTTGACTCTTATACGAAAGGTTTATAGTTTGATTTTTTCCCAATATGTGATTAAGACATAAATAATATATGTGAAATAAAAAAATAGTCATGAAAAATCATGGAGAACAATTGCAAGCTCATCAAGCATATATGTCCTTACTTTATACATGGATTTTAGAGTTTAATCTTGGGTATATTCCTAATTAAAACAAATATTCTATTCAAAATACTCGGTACCAATAACCGAGGGTGTTGGTAAAGATCATCATTCTTAATTTAAAATAATAAACATTTGAAGATTTAATATTCATAGTCAATAAACATCATGCATGTGCCGAACCAGTCAATCTTCTCTTCTTATTATTCTTCCATCAGTGTTATATTTGTGACATGTTATAATCATGTAAAAATTAAATAATTCCAAAAGAAAGAAAGAAAGAAAGAAAGAATATGCATTTTTTTTTTATTTGTGTTCCCTCCATTAGACTTTTTTATTTGATTTGTTTTAAAAATGAGAAATTAAGTCTATGTGATATAGGTGGTAATAGGTTGAGGCTATAGAATTGGCTTCGTTGTTTGATTATATGAATTTATTCTTGAGTAAACCTTTCACTTGACGGAGGTTAATTTGTTTTGAATTAACATTTTTCAATCAATAAATAATAATTAATTAAACCTAGAGTGTGTAATTTATCTATTTTTTTTTTAAAATGAGGAATTAGTTCACGATGGTTGGGGTATGATTGATTGGATTTAATTTTGATTAAACCTTTTACTTGACTAAAACGTTGTCTCAATTAGATGTCTATAAAATGTTTTTTAATTAAAATTATATTTTTGAATTCATGATGGATGTTTATTAATATTATAAAATATAATACATAATAATAAATAATTATTGCATATAACATCAAATTCCATAGGATCATTAAATACAATAATGTAGCTTTTGTAGCTTTTGTTTTAAGACCATAAGCATAAGCATATGAATACTTACATTTCATGTTCAACAAGATTCATGTTTTTCACTTATTATTCTTATTCTGTTGGAAGTAAGAATTATTCAATAAATGAGAAGAAGATTACATTCTTTCATATGGTTTAAAGAATAAAGAGCAACAGAGTTATTCATTTGTGAGATGAAAACCAGCAGTTATTTTGTTATGTTTTCATTACTTTGAATAACATGTGAGAAACACATGTTGTAACTGAATCGTTACTTCTTTCATGTTGTTAGGCTGAGCTGGCAAACTTATGCCATGTCAGCATTCTGTTATAACTGTTCTCTTTCTCAAGCTTTTGTATAACAGAGAGCTCATATATATACATAGTGCTCTTTCTTTTCTCTGTAATTTTGAAAGCTTTGAATCAATGAAATCAAGTCTTCTTCTCCTCTAGATTTCCCCTCTCTTCTCCTCGTTCTCTCGTAGATCTAGCTCCAATTTGGTGATTTTTGGTTCCATCTGAGAAGCAAGATCAAGGTTACTGAGGTGTGCTTCTTCTTATTCGTAGCAATGAATCAATCGCAGCTTTGTGAGAATTTCTTGAGCTTCAATCTTTCCAACATGGTATTAGAGCTGATTCTTTGAGATTTCTGAAAAAGCCACTGGCAATGCAAATTTGGCTTCCTCTATGTCAGGTATGTTTGAACTCTTTAATCAAAAATCATAGCTCTTACACTTTTAGTAGTGATTGCAAGCATTCTACCACTTTTGATACTTGGATATTAGATTCGGGAGCTTCAGACCATATGTGTCATGTTATAAATCTTTTTGAATTCTTGCAACCTTTGTCAAAACCTTTCCAAATTACTTTACCTAATGGTCATGAGATTTCTGTTACTCAATCTGGAACAGTTAAACTCTTAGATAATTTTACAGTTTTAAATGTTCTTTATGTTCCTTGCTTCCATTATAACTTGCTGTCAATAGGAAAATTGATTCAACAATTGAATTGTGATATCATTTTTTCTCTTAAATCTTGTATTGTACAGGGCCCTTCACTGAAGAGGCCACTGGTTCTTGGTAGATTCTTCAATGGGTTTTATCTGCTACATTTACAAAAGGGAGTTCTGGACTCTGCACAATCTTTCAATTCAGCTACTTGTTCTACAAATTTGCAGAATTGTTTTCATAATTCTGTTGTTTCTTTTCAAAACTTTTCATCTCTTTCTTGTCCAGCCACTTTAATGTGGCATAAGAGATTGTGACATCTTCCTTTCAATAAAATGAAATTTCTTTCAATAAACGAATCTGGGAATGTTACAAATTACAATATGTTCTGTGATGTTTGTCCTAAGGCTAGACAACATAGGTTACCTTTCCCAAAGATCCATATACACACCAGTACACCTTTTGAACTTGTTCATATTGACACTTGGGGTCCATATCACACTCCTACACATGAAGGTTATAAAATTTTTCTTACTATTGTAGATGACTTTAGTAGGGGCAACATGAGTAGTATTACTCACAACTAAGAAGGATGCATCTTTTGTTCTTAAAACCTTTGTTTAACTGGTTGAAACACAATTTATGACAAAAATTAAGAAGGTTAGATCAAATAATGCATTAGAATTGGGTGGTAGCCTAGATCTTAAAACATTCTTTTGCCAATAAAGGGTATAATACATCAAACTACTTGTGTTCACACTCCACAACAAAATGGAGTGGTTGAGGAAACACAAGCATTTATAGAAACATCCCAGCCCCTCTTATTTCAATCCAACTTGCCTTTAAAATTTTGGGGAGAATGTGTATTGACTGCACTACATATCTTATTAACTAATTTCCTAGTAAAATTTTACATAACAAGAGTCCTTTTGAAATACTTTTTGGAAAACAGCCTAATTTTTTACATCTTAGAACCTTTGGTTGTCTATGCTATGTGACAAATGTTGATAAACATAAGGACAAATTTCAACCCAGATCCTTTACTACTGTTTTTCTTGGTTATCCCTTTGGAAAAAAGGGTTACAAAGTTTTGATTCTTGATACACAAGAGATCATTGTTTCTCGAAATGTAATGTTTCATGAAACAAATTTTCCTTTTCTACATAATTCTACTTCCTCTGAATCCACAAATTGTTCAACTTACTTACCTACTTTCGCACAGGATATATCTTATCCTATTTTAAATAGCTCAAATATTCCTCACAGAATTGATCATGTTAATATTTCGTTAGACATGTCACAAAACCATTCTCAATCTTCAATTCCAAATGTTTCTGGTTCCAATTTACCTACTTGCAGATCGTGTAGAGCTCATAATACTCCCTCTTATCTACAAGATTTTGTTTGCAGTAATGCCCAAACAAACTCACCTTTAGAATCACAATCACTTTTCTATTCCTGTCCTATCAATTGTTCACATACCATCACAAACTCTTTTCCTATACCAAAACACATCAGCTTTGCTTCATTGCATCTTGAAAAACAACAAATGCTTGCTCCACTAACCATTTCACAAGTGCACAATCTTATGAAGAGGCTCTAGTTGATCCAAATTGGCAGACTGCCATGAAGAAAGAATTTGATGCACTTGAAACAAACAAAACTTGGGAGATAGTTCCTTCGCCTAAAGGAAAGAAGCCTATCAGTTGTAAGTGGGTTTATAAGTTGAAATACAATTCAGATGGGAGCATTGAAAGATACAAAGCTCGTTTGGTAGTCAAGGGCTTCACTCAAAAGAAGGGCATAGATTATACTGAAACTTTTTCACCTGTTGTGAAGATGACAATAGTAAGAAGACTGATTGTTGTGGCAGTTAAAAGAAATTGGAAGTTGTTTCAATTAGATGTGAATAATGCTTTTTTGCATGGTGATTTGCATGAAGACATCTACATGAAGATACCACCTAGTTTACAAATTCCTGATTCTAGAATGGTTTGCAAATTAAAGAAGTCACTTTATGGGCTTAAACAAGCTTCTCGATAGTGGTACTCGAAGTTATCAAAGGCATTGAAATCAAAAGGCTATCAGAATTCTAAAAATGATTACTCTTTGTTCTACAAGCATTCCAATGCACATGTAACTTTCCTAGCAATCTATGTGGATGACATTCTTCTCACTGGAGATTGTGATGAAGAGATGATCAGTTTGAAGCTGTTCCTTGATTATGAATTCAAAATCAAAGACTTGGGTTCCTTACACTATTTTCTTGGGATAGAAGCAATTACTCAAGGACAGAATTTGATTCTAACTCAGAGAAAATTTACCATTGATCTACTGAGTGAATTTGACTATCACAATTTAACTGTTGTGTCAAGTCCTTTAGTACATGGTCTTAAATTGACTTCTGCTATGGGAGATCCATTACCTGATCCCATTATGTATAGAAGGTTAGTTGGTAAACTCAATTACTTAACCAACACCATACCAGATTTATCTTTCTCTGTTCAACATTTGAGCCAGTTCATGTCTAATCCTCATACTTCTCACATGGAAGCTGTAATTCATGTTCTGAGATGCTTAAAAAATAATCCTAGTCAAGGAATCCTCATGAATTCTGATTCAAATTTTTCTTTACAAGCCTATTGTGACTCAGATTGGGCTGCTTGTGCTCAAACCAGACATTCAGTTAGTGGTTTTTATATTACTTTGGGCAGCACCCCTTTGTCTTGGAAATCCAAGAAGCAAAGCACAGTAGCTTTATCTTCTGCTGAAGCTGAGTACAGGTCAATGAGGAGAGTCTGTTCTGAATTAGATTGGTTAACTCGTTTGCTTAATGAGTTAACAGTTCCATCCATTATACCAGTACTTTTGAAGTGTGACAATCAAGCAACAATACACATAGCAAGAAACCCGGTCTTCCATGAACGAACCAAGCACATTGAGCTTGATTGCCACTTTGTAAGAGAACAATTACATTCTCGATCTACAGATTTCTCTTGAGCATGTTCCTTCCAAACATCAACTTGCAGATATTTTTACTAAAGCATTACCTGGTCCTCTTCATAATTCTACTTTATTCAAGTTAAGAATGTCTTAGAACATCCCCAACTTAAGGGGGGGGGGGGTGTTGGAAGTAAGAATTATTCAATAAATGAGGAGAAGATTACATTCTTTCATATGGTTTAAAGAATAAAGAGCAACAGAGTTATTCATTTGTGAGATGAAAACCAACAGTTATTTTGTTATGTTTTCATTACTTTGAATAACATGTGAGAAACACGTGTTGTAACTGAATCGTTACTTCTTTCAGGTTGTTAGGCTAAGCTGGCAAACTTATGCCATGTTAGCATTCTGTTATAACTATTCTCTTTCTCAAGCTTTTGTATAACAGAGAGCTCATATATATACATAGTGCTCTTTCTTTTCTCTGTAATTTTGAAAGCTTTGAATCAATGAAATCAAGTCTTCTTCTCCTCTAGATTTCCCCTCTCTTCTCCTTGTTCTCTCATAGATCTAGCTCCGATTTGGTGATTCATGGTTCCATCTAAGAAGCAAGATCAAGGTTACTGAGGTGAGCTTCTTCTCATTCGCAGCAATGGATCAATCGCAGCTTTGTGTGAATTTCATGAGCTTCAATCTTTCCAACAGATTCAATCTTTTTTTAATAAAAAACATTTATTGATAAAAAAAATTTATTATGTTTTTTTATTATGTCTCTTGTGTGTGTGTATATAAACAAAAAATGTGCCTCACATGTCATGATTCCTAGTCAATCTTCTTGTTATTATTATATTAATGTTTTATTTGTGACATATTATTGGTCATGTATAAATTAAATAATTTTATCAAAAAATATTAAAAAAGAATATGCATATTATTACAAATGCAACTAATAGTCAATCTTCAATATATATATATATATATACAATATCCATGAACATAGGAAAAACATATATAAAGGAAAACATAAAGAATAAAAAGAAAAAAATACCCAACACTTTTTATTCTGCTTCATCTCTTTTATTCCTTCTCTATATTATTTATAATAAATTAAGAAATATTTATAACTATTTAAGAGAGAAATAGATAACTAGAATTAATTCGATCCAATGGTCCAAAATATATTGGTAGGTTAAATAGTAACAATGTTGTTGGTTGCTATAGGTAAACGTGACTAGCTACTACAACATGGTTTAAATAGTTGCTACAATAATATTAATAGCTATAGTAGCCACACTTATTGTAATACCACCTTTTGCTACAGTAAGCATCCATTGTATGGTGTTTATAAATTCATAATATGTATTTTTTTATATTTGTATCCTCCATTATACTTTATTTAGTATTTTTTATTGTAAATAATGTATAATTAAGTCCATAGTTTTCAGGTGAGCACTGATTTATATTTATTATCTTGAAAAAAAAAATTACTAATTGTGATCATGATGATAACGAAAGTTCAACAACAATATGAAAACTTCAATCAATATTTTTCATATTTAAAATTACATAAACGGTTGTGATTATTATTCTATTCTAGAAGATATAAATTATAAAATTAAAAAAATATATCATAATAAGAAAACACTATACTCAAATCCAAGACTTCTTTGAATTACAATATTTTATAGATATGGCACGCTTCATTAACCAATAGTGATTATACAAAAGAATGATTTAGAAGATTGATAAGCAATTTTTTTTAAAGAAAAATAGATAAATTATTAATTTATTAATAAAAAAATAAGTACAAATTGAGAAAACAACATAAAACCAATTGTCAAACAATATCAATGATAATATTTATATAAGGAAATAATAATCACAATGAATATCTTCTTGATAAGGTAAGATGCATGATAACCATTGTTCAAAAAATTAATTGTTTTCCTTAAAAGTAATGGTGCAAATCTTTAGCAACCTCAAGGTGGCAAGTTGTTGCTTAATGAAGTGAATGAGCTATGGACCAATATATTTGAAATTTGTGACTAGTAATTTGCAAACCCATGACGTGCTAAGTTTGATAATGTTTCAATATTTGGATCACATGCTTTAGAGTCTTCATATTAACATTGTGACTTTTTTGAAATTTTATAATATAATAATTAAGTTCATGCCATTTTGTTGAAATCCAAAAAAGTATGATTACTAAATTGTATTATTTTAATGTTAAACTCATCTCTTGCTTATTTTGGCAATTTGCAATCTTTATTGGCCTTGTTATTTTACTTGTACCATGGTTTTGCCTTGCATAGTTTTTGTTTATAATTTTATAAGTGGTAGTCAATTTTTGGGCATGATTTCATCTCATTTATAGGCTATGAAATGAATATTTGTTTAATAATTAAATATATAAACCAATCATAATAATTAATATTATAAGATACATTTATTTTTATTATTTTCATATGATTTTAACTAAACTCACATGCATTCAATCTACTTGTATAAATTCTGACTTAATAGTTCTATAATGATTGAAGATTGATGCCTTAAAAAAAATGGTGATCATGTCCTCATCTCATGCATAGGAATAATGTTTATTCAGTGAAGTATAGCATCAACTTCGAATCATTTGAGTTGAATGATTATTTGCGTTATATTAAAGATGATATGTTTTGATTTTAAAAGTTTTAACTAATAAAACTAGTATTTTTAATATATTCAAATAGAAAATATAAAATATGATTTATCTTCTCATATATATATTTGATGAGTTTATATCTAATTAAAGATAATTTTAAACTTATGCATATCTCTTAACTATTTTTAGTTATCTAATGTGTGATTAATCAAACTATTTCTTCTATTTGTGGCATTTTGATATGTTTAATGAGTTTATTTCTTGAGTATTATTATTTAACAAGTTATATAATTTCAACTTAAAACCACATGCGCACACAATATATCAAGAATAATATTTAATTAGATATTTAATACATAAGCATTTAGACTAGATATACTCTTTTAACAAGACCATTTGAATAATATATGATTGACCATGTTATATAGAATTCAAACATCAAGCTGTAAAAGTTTAAGGATGAAGCTTCCTTTCCCACTTTTTCAATAATCCTGTTCTCATATGGATGAAATCCAAAAGAGAAGAAATAATCCAAGTTATGATCTTATCCATCTCTTTCCAATTTTATTAACAAGAAATCTATAACCTTTTATTATGTTACTTAATTATATCGTGAGCTTGATTGATTTATCATCAATCAACTATTAGCATTTTTGCATTTCTAAGTTTCTACCCAAAAATAATTCATTCTAACCTACAAGTAAGCCTATACTTACCTTTATATATATATAAATATATCTATATATATATGGTCTTGTTCAACTACTCCCTGTGAAAATGTTTATCATTCTAAGCAGCCTCGTTGTCGTAGAAAAATTCCAACAAGTTAATATTTTCTACAGAGACTCAATCAATTCCACATCTCATGCATGTGCATTTCATTTCATTTCCCTTTGAACGATCCTTTTCTATTCTATTCATTTGCTTATAAATAACCATGCATATCCACATGCCATTCATTCATCAAGAGAAAAAGGAAAAATAAATAAAACACCTTGAAACTTTAGCCATGAGCTTGTGCCTTGTTAAACCTTTCATCCACCCTTCATTCCATGAAGTTCTCAAGCACATGAGCTTTGGAGACAGGCTTAGTTTCCTTGTAAGATCTCTTGTTTTTATATATATATATATATATATATTTATGTATGCATCATAAGTATTACTACTAATTAATTCTATCTTTGCAATATTATTATTTAGGCTGTGCACACTATTGATAAGCTTAATCTATGGCATCGATTACCGGTTCTTTTGGGTTTGCTATACTTGCAAGCTCGTCGAACTCTTCATGAGAAGTATAACTTGATTATGGTTGGAGAAAGGGATAACACTCCATTCAACCCTGATCAATATCCTTACAGGACTAGCAATGGTGAGTATAACAACCCGGAGAGTGTGAAAGAAGGAAGTCAACTTACCTTCTTTGGCAGGAACATGCCTCCCATGGATCAAAAAGACGAAGTATGATGAGAATTTTTATGTTTTGACATATATATATATATATATGTATATATTTTTTTTTAATTTTTATTTATTAAATTAATTGATATATGTGTTGATGATGAAGTTGATGAGCCCTGATCCTGTTATGGTGGCTGCTAAGTTTTTGGCAAGAAGAACTTTTAAGGACACAGGAAAACAGTTTAACGTGATTGCTGCTTCTTGGATTCAGTTTATGATTCATGATTGGATTGATCATTTGGAAGACACTCAACAGGTGAAGATAATTTTAATTTTTTTTTTCAATTTTTTAAAATAATTATTTTTTTCAAATTATAATTTTTTTTGGTTTTAAAAAGTATTTAATATTTTCACATGCTCATTTTTTTTTGTTTATAATTGGACTTTTCTATATACAAGAAAAATGAAAAACAAATAAAGTTTAATTTTTTTTCTTCTAGTCTCCATAGAATTTTTAAAAAAGCGATGTCACTAATCGTGGCAGGGCACGTCGGGAGATACACTCTACGCCTATAACGCCTCATCTCATACGGCCGAGGATCGAACCTGCGAGCCTACACTCGAAACCCAAGACAAAAACCCCTACGAAGTGATTCAATGTCAATTGATCCAAAAGTCGATCATTAAAAAATTTTTGGTGTAGGCTAAACTTTAATTTAATTTAATGTTATTATTTGGAGGAAAAAATGAATTTGGGCTGGAAATATAGAGTTTATATGAGATTTTTTGGTTTGAATTTTTCATGAATTAATTTCAACCAGACATGAATGCCAAAAACAAGTATGCATAATAAAGGACAACTTGGTTGTTGGCACGTTAATTTTGAAGAAGACTAGTGAACAAAAGAATTGAGAGTTGCATAATTAGTCTTGGTGCAATAGTCATAATTGTCCGTGGTACTTAAATTCAAAGTTGATGTCTTGTAAATGACATTTTGTTGATTGATGACTACTTATTTGCTTTTTATTTAATATAAATTAATATATATATATATATACTGAAATATGGACAGTGAAAATGTGTCAAAATCTTAATCTTCCGCGTAAGAGCAAGTGTCTTACCCTATGTTAACGTTATTACTGTGGTTACTATTCGTTTTGTTATATATATATTTATATATATTTGTTTTGGTAAAACAATTAATATTTCTATTATTTTATAGGTAGAACTCGTTGCTCCACCAGAAATAGCAAGTGAATGTCCACTGAAATCTTTTAAGTTCTTCAAGACAAAAGAGGTCCCAACAAATGCTCAGGGAATTAAGAGTGGACACTTGAATATAAGAACACCTTGGTGGTATGTTATTTTCCTTAATTTAATATTTTATTATAATAAAAACCATTTATACATGCATCAACCTTAATGAGTCATATATATATATATATATGAAAATTATTTTGTGAACAAATAGATATATATATATATATAGAGAGAGAAAATTACTTATATACCTTTGTAAAAGTATATAGATAGTAATACACGCTTATAAAAATCATATATGTCATATATATATTTATAATATATATATACATATTTATCATTAGAAGTGAATGTAAAAATTTTATGTGAAAAGATTTATCCTAAATCTTTATTTTTACAGTAAAGAGTAGTTTAATATGTTTGTAAAGGCATTAAAAAGATGTTTTAAAAATAATTAAAAATATTATTAAATTTTTCATAATACATATAAAAATATTTAAATATCAAGATATTTGCAAACTCTTCAACATTACGGTATGCACACTGAAATTTGAAATACAGCACAACATTTTTATCCTCATTTGTTTTGTAATTAATAGAATAGGTACAACACAAAATGGTTTAAATACAACACAACTTCATGGATTTTTTTACTATAGTCCAAAAATTTTGCTAAGTTACAACACAACAAGAAAATAAAAGTATTCTTGGTTAAAATAAAAATAACTAAATTATTCTTAACATATTTGATCATAATAAAATGTACTAAAAAATTTTGTGCTATTTATTGAACTTTAAACATAAAATAGAACAGGTACTTGTATTGTAAATCAAACACTTGTATTGTCTTGTTATTATCTGTGTTTTTCTCATTTGTGAATCAAATACACCCTATATAAACAAATATACATCACTAAAATCAAAATATATTATTAAATTGTTAATAAAATGTGTGTGTATATATATATATTCAAAGTAATGAAGAAGAATTAATTTTTTTAATTGACATTGTTGCATTGTATATACATAAATACAATACAAAGGGATGCAAGTGCAATCTATGGAAGTGATTCAAACAAATCATCAAAAGTGAGGAGCTTTGTGGATGGGAAGCTTAAAATTGGAGATAACAATCTCCTTCGACATATGCACAACGGCATTGCACTCTCTGGAGATATCCGAAACAGTTGGGCTGGAGTCTCAGTCTTACAAGCTCTTTTTGTCAAAGAACATAATGCTGTCTGTGATGCACTTAAGGTATACAATATACATACATAGTTGAAAATATATAATTCCACCATGATCAGTTAAGTTAGTGAATATTAACATGAATGAATTTAAATGATGATCCAGTCAGAGTATCCTAAGCTCACTGATGATGAGTTATACCACTACGCAAGACTAGTGACTTCGGCTGTGATTGCAAAGATTCATACTATTGATTGGACTGTGGAGCTCCTCAAGACTGATACTATGAATGCTGGCATGCATGCTAATTGGTAGTTACTTTGATACTAAGTTAGATACATATATATATGTATATATACATATAATTAATTAATTAATTTGATATGGTAGGTATGGACTGCTTGGAAAAAGATTCAAGAGTATATTTGGACATGTAGGAGGGACGGCATTGGGAGGGCTTGTTGGATTAGATAAACCCAATAACCATGGAGTACCTTATTCTTTGACAGAAGACTTCACATCGGTTTATAGAATGCACTCTCTCCTTCCGGACACTCTTACACTTAGAAACATCAATGCAAATCCTGGTCCTAATAAATCCCCTGCAATCCTTGAAGAGTATGCAGTTTTTCTTTTTCTCTCTCTCTCTCTTTATGTATTAATTAACAGTACTATTTGGACTATTATTATTATTTGTAATAATTGTGGTTGTTTATTCTTTTTTAAATAGTATCAAGATGGAAGAACTGATAGGTATCAAGGGAGAGGAAAGTTTAGCTTCAATTGGATTTGAGAGGCAATTAGTGTCAATGGGACACCAAGCTAGTGGTGCTCTTGAGCTTTGGAACTATCCTTTGTTCTTTAGAGACTTAGTTGCACAAAATGTTGATGGCACTCCAAGGCCTGATCATGTTGATTTGGCTGCACTTGAAGGTACTAATTTATTTTATACATATTTATGTCTGCATGCATGAGTTATATATAGTGTTAGTTGGTTTATAATTAGAGTACTTAATTAATGGGTTTTGATTTTGGTGTGATAGTGTATAGAGATAGAGAAAGGAATGTGCCAAGATACAACCAGTTTAGAAGAGGAATGCTAATGATTCCTATAAGCAAATGGGAGGACTTAACTGATGATAAAGAAGCCATTGAAACTCTAAGAGAAGTTTATGGTGATGATGTTGAGAAGCTTGACCTTATTGTTGGTCTCATGGCTGAGAAGAAGATTAAGGGCTTTGCTATCAGTGAAACAGCTTTCTTTATCTTCATTATCATGGCATCAAGGTGAGGTTTTTAATTCTTTTTTTCTATAGTCATAACTGACGTTGTTTCTTTCTTTTACTAACTTTGTGCCAGTTTAGAAATAGTTTTTATTTATTTATTTGTTTATTAGCCATATGATATAATTAAATGATATATATATATATATATATATATATATCAATCTTAATTGTGATTCCAACCAGTATTTTTTTAAAATAAAAGGGAGAAAGATCATATATATGCTTAAACATGACAGTGGACCAGAACATGCAAGGTGTTTTTACAAACAAAACCCTACACCCCTGTGTTTCTAAAAGTTAGATTTCTCAAAGCAAAAACCCTACAAACCCAATATATATAAAAAACATGTTAAATCAAATTAGTAACCAATGTTTTTTCTTATTTACTTGTGACTATTTAAAAATTTTTTATTTTTCATTAGTCATTATATAATGTGATACGTCTGAATATTGTAATTATCACTCTACATAAATGATGACTTAAATAGTCCGACATCGAGTAGAGAAAAGAAAGATATTGCATTTATAATTAAGCATGATTTTTGATAAAGTTCAACAAGTAAGGTGTTCTTTATAGAACATAAAACTGTAAGACCCAGCAGTACATGACACATTGACACATTGACACATCAAAGTAGACGTTAACTTATAATATAATGAAACTATTATTTTTATAGATATATAAATTAGTCATATATAACATTTGCTTTCAATACTAACAACAAAAAAACAGTGTTTTTAATTTCGTACCAAGCACATCGAATATGAATTAATTAAGTGAACACAAACTAATCATAATGAATGATTTTTGCATGAAATATGGCAGGAGGTTGGAGGCTGATAGGTTCTTCACAAGCTACTTCAATGAGAAGACATACACAAAGAAAGGGTTTGCATGGGTTAACAACACTGAAAGCTTAAGAGATGTGATCACAAGACATTTCCCTGAAATCACTACTAAATGGTTGAACTCAACCAGTGCTTTCTCTGTTTGGGATTCACCTCCAAACTCCTTCAATTTCATCCCACTCCTTCTTCGCATTCCTTAAATTTATATATATATATATACTAATAATGTTTCATTATATATCTTTCATGTGTGTTTTAGTTTGTTTAAATTGTTTGTTCTTTTGTGAAAATGTAATGAAGTCGTAAGTGTGCATGATAATGACCAATGAGACATTATTGCTTAAATGGATGTCTTCTAAGAAAATTGCAAGCTTCCTTTTGTGTGCATTCTAAGCATCATCTTTGAATTGATGGAGATAAGAACAAAAAGGTAATTTTTGATTGAATATATGGCTACTAAAACAATATTTACATATTTTTTTAAAACTTAGAAAATTTTAAGTAATGAACAAAAAAGTATTAACTCTCATGCGGAAGAACAATGGCTCGACTTTCCTCTAATGCATGATTAAAACGTAAATAAAATGTATGATTTAGATGTAATAAATCATACATTTTATTTACATTTTAATCATCTAAATAAAATGTTTGATTTAGATGCAGATAAAATCTACAGTAGCTTGTAAAAAAGAAGTTAGCAACCAAGGCATAATATAGTGGTTTCCTACTTCGTTTATGTTTGAGATGTCTCAAATTTGAAACCTCTCAAGCACTCTACAAAAAAAAAAAGGTTTGTGACCAATTTACCAAAAAAATAAAATAAAAAAATGTAAATTAAATAAATATATATATATATATATAAAATTAAATTATCGTGTTGGTTGTCAGTCTTCTGTCATAGATGTGCGGCTGATATTGTATTGGATCCATGTGTGGGTAACTTGTGTGTAATGTTAAAAATATCTATTTATTTTTTTTTTTTTATGAACATTTTACATTTTTCACCTCCAATCTCTGAATTTACTCTATACACCTCCTATTAAAAAGAAAATATCTTTACTTGCATACCCTTGTAAAATAAAAACTTATTTATACACTTCCAAAAAATTAATATTTAATTGTATATATCTGCCATAACCTATAAGTGACTCATTTTTTATTGTTCATTTAGAAAAAAATATATTAATTTTCAACTATAAATGGCTTATAAATGGCTTATAAGTAAATTTGATTTTTGTGAGTTTTTCTTAATGATTAACCACCTTCATAGGGGTATGCAAGCAATTTATTCAACATGTTTTCAAAGAAAATACATTAATAAAGAACAAGAAATAAGTGTGGCTTTTAGATTAAACAATAAAAACCTATACATTTCTTTTTATTTAATTTTTTATTTTAATAATTACTTAACGTAACGTAAACAAATGTATAACAAGTTATTATTATAATTTAAAACAACATCATTCTCAATTTTACTTATGAATAAATATTGTTGTTGCCGATGGGTCTTTGATTCAGTGATATTGTGCCTGATATAAAATAATATTTATTATTTAACATATATCAAATACAATAATTACAAAAAAAAATTTCTAAGTGTGGGAGCTAGTTTACAACCCAATCAACCTACTATTGGTTTGCCCACATCTTTTAATTCAAAATTTATATATTTTTTATTTTTAAAATTATATCTGGAAAGATATTTTAGATAATCTAAATAAACCTCTTAATTCAAAATTCACTAATTTTGAAACCACAGCCCATTGACTTCAATTTTTTAATAAATTACTTGAAAATTGAAAATTAGAAGGAACTAAAGACAAATTTTAAGATTTCCGGGGGAAATTTATAAAAAAACCGTTCACGCGGTAAAAAAATAAAAATAAACCCAATTCCGCAAGCGTACAAACCAATCTCTTCGTTGTCGTTTTTTTCAAGAAGACGACCAAAGACGCTTCTTTTTTCCCTCTTTGCTTCTCGCCGGACTCCATCGCTTCTCTCTCCCTCTCTCTCTTGCTCCGTTGATCCTTCTCCTCAGCCCTTCTTGCTTGCTTCTCCGGCGATACGGCCTTTCCTGCTCTCAATTTTGGTGGGAGTGTTTCAATTTCTAGGTTCGTATCGGTTGCGGTTGGGGTGCTTTGAGGTTTTGGTGCTTGGATGGCGTTGTTCTTGGATGAACTCATTCGGTCGGTGGAGCATTTGGTTGAAGGTCGCGAAGAAGCAGCAACCTCTTGTGGACCCTGATCTTGATCCTGTGCTGCTTGTCCCCGGGATCGCCGGTTCGATACTGCACGCTGTTGATGATGATGGGAAGGAGGAGCGCGTCTGGGTTCGGATTCTTGGCGCTGATCATGAGTTCCGGACTAAGCTCTGGTCCAGATTTGATCCGTCCACTGGTACTTCTCTTCGGCCGTAGATGCCTGAAATTTTGAATTTTGTCTTTTGTCCGTGTTTGCTGAAATTATACTTTCAATTGATTCTAAAAGTAAGTATATTGCTGAAAAATTCACACTTGAAGAGGCACTAGTTTTCTTATAGATATTGTTTGACATTAAGAGGAATTTAGTAGTGGTGGATGGCTATTTTGGCAATCAATATTTTATGAATGTTTTGCATGATATCATAGAGTGGGTATTTTGTTAAGTTGTCTCATAGATTTTGCTCAAAATGACAATAATTCTTGCCTATATGAATTTGTTTTTTATGTTTGTATGGAATATATGTGGACATTGATGAAAGAATCAGCTATCATTGAGGTTGGATTAATGATGAGGCTTCTTATATTGTTTCTGATTATATTACAATATCTCTGTCTTTTCTTTTTTCAGTTTCTGATTGAAGTACCGGGAATCATGGCTCAAATTTCTTGTCTGGTTAATTGTATTTTTTCCGTGACATGCCTTTAAAAATTAATTTTGTCATATATTAGAAGCGAGATTGTGGTCTTTTAAGATTGATTGATGCTTGGCTTCCCACATTGTTTCTTTTGTCTCTATAAGTTGTGCTTGATAACTTTTGGCCTTATATTCTTCTATAACAGTTGAATTAAGCATGTATAGGACAGCTAACTTTATCATCACTAATGCCTAGCTATATGGTGCCATGATCTCATTTTCATATTAATCTGAAAATAATCAGCACAAATCTTTACTGGCCTTTGTTACTTATAATGTTAGGCATTTGTCAATTTTACATTGTTAAGGTCAAAAATATTGATGCCACTGAATTTTGTTTGATGTTTTTCTTTTGCACAAACTTATGCGATTTAACACAAAATTTTGACTGATGAATTGCTTAGAAGAAGTTAATAAAATCATTGAAATCATGTAAATAATGCTTGTAGTGGTAATTTGGTTCATGGTGCAATTTTAGCCTGTAGGCTTTATTTCATTTTCTATTTCTTACTATCTGTGGGTTTGGATATGACATTATTCATGGAACAATATTCACAAGCCTAAATATTGTACATACACCAATGTTTGAATATGCTGAGAGTGGCTTGTTGATTTCTGTGATACAGGCCAAACAGTGTCCTTGGATACGAAGACAAAAATTGTTGTACCTGAAGACAGATATGGACTATACGCAATCGACACCTTGGACCCTGACATGGTACAGATATCCCCTTCTTATGTGTTTTGCCTTATATTCTATGTGAATGGAAATGTGATGTTGGTCAACTTTTAATATACTAGCCATGCCTTGTCAAACCTTGGCATGACAAAGGATACTGCAAAAAATGGCAATCTTCATTTGTATTTTTCACTTTTTGAGTCTGTTATGTGAAAAACCATTAAAGGCTTTCTAAGATATAGGAACTAAATCCTTAAGAATAGTTGGGAAAGAGATAAGAATTGTAATAAAGTCGAATGGTCAACCTCGCCTTCTCTCCTACTTTAAAGGAGATTTAAATTAAAAGGCCTGCCCCCACTAAAATTTATCTTTAATTTACACAATATCTCCCTTGTAGATATGTGTATGCTAATGAATCCTTTAGTCTGAAATTTTAACTAGGCATCTTATTGATCCACTTTTAATTTTGTCGCATGCGGAGCATCATTGTTTTTTAGCTGAGGTTGCTTATTCATCCAAGTTCCTTATTTCTTATTTATTTCTTAAATGTTGAAGTTATCGAGTGATTCAAAGTATTTCTTCAAAGATTGTCATGTAATGAAACATCTTTTGATATTTTATTTATTTCTTGTAGATTATTGGATGTGAGTGTGTTTACTATTATCATGATCTGATTGAGGAAATGATCAAATTGGGATACCAAGAGGGCAAAACCCTCTTTGGATTTGGATATGACTTCCGTCAGAGCAATAGGTATGTCAAATATCTTCTTGACAATTAAACGGTCCGTACATAGGATATTTGTCCTTTTTTATAGAAGGAGTTGAATTCCACAATTATCCCTGCATAAACTTCTTTTTTTAGCCAGAATAAAGCTGCCAATTGAAAGATCTTAGGAAAAGAGGGATGTAATGTCTATTTCATCAAACAAAACATGGTTGTACGGGTGGACCATTATCTAGGGCATTTGAAACATCTTACCTTTTGATTGAGCATTTGCTAATTAAATATTACTTACCTTGATATCCAAGAATTTGTTTATAATTTTACTTCTATCATTTCAGGCTTCAAGAAACCATGGATAAGTTTTCTGCCAAGTTAGAATCCATACATGCTTCTTCTGGAGGGAAGAAGATAAATATTATAACTCACTCTATGGGTGGTTTGCTTGTGAAATGCTTCATGTGCCTGCATGGCGAGGTAAGTGATCTTTATCCTTTCTGAAATGGAAAGAATTTTCTTTAATTTACACTATTTTCTTTTACTTTTAGGTTATTATTATTTTTTTTGGAAATTAAAAAATTTGATAATTACTCTGAAAAACAAGCATTACTCTGTTTTGTATTCCACAGATTTTTGAGAAGTATGTAAAGACCTGGATTGCAATTGCTGCACCATTTCAAGGTAATTATTCTGTCCTTGCCTCACTACTGAAATCAGGAGTATATTGAAAATGTCGGAAGATTACAAAATTCAGTTACAAGGATCTGTTAAAGCTTATTGTCAGTGGATGATAAAGGGTTAATTAAGTATCTAGAAAATCTATTCTGTGAAACCATGTGCCTCAGATTTTTTCGACACTTATATTAAAGCAAACACATATTTATACATGAGAGGGAATTATAATAATTTGATGCAGGTTAAAGAGTGAGAATCTAAGCCTTCAATTATTTGTATCATATATATGTAAAATATCTTTAGTATTTGAACTGCTCTTCAGAATATTTGAATGTTCATGAGGTTTTCCAACTTTTGTGATAGCAACCTTGAGTCTGCAATTTGGGAAAAGAAACTCCTTTTGTACATTTATCTGTTTGTGCTATAAAGTTCAGAAAGAATGTTACAGGTAGTTTTCTGATGAATTATGGTTACTATGGTCATGTGGTGCTAATAGACAGTAGGGTCCCTTGGACTAGTGGAGATTCTAAGAAGCTACATTACTGTTTTTGTAAATTTTAAATATCTATTGAATCCATAGTTTCAAGTTTTGCACTTCTTGATATTTTCTGAGGATGACCAGAAAGGTTACTGATGCAGATTGGTGAATTTGTTGAATTTTATTGATGTATTTAACAGGTGCACCTGGATATATTACCGCTAGTCTTCTAAATGGAACATCCTTTGTAGAAGGCTGGGAACAGAACTTTTTCATATCCAAATGGAGCATGCACCAGCTGGTATATCAAAATTCTTGCTTATTTCAGGAATTGCTGATTTTGTTTCCTTGTCCGCTTTAGTGCTTACAAAAACAAGTGTTTTTTAGTGGACCAAAGAAATAAAATACTGCAGTGTTCATTTATTCTACTCTTTGGTCAAAGCCCCTATCCAGCTTGTTAATCTTATTGAAGTTTTTATTCACTATCTTTTCTCTCCAAGAATCTTCAGTGTTATTTGCACTTACTTTTGTAAATCAACACTTATCTCACAAAGTATTCAAATTTCCTACCTTGACTTTTGTCTTATTTTTTCTGAAATTTGTTAGTTGTAGATGGTGCTATATGGTCTATGGTTTTTTAAACTCAACAATATATTTGTACTTCTTTGTGAAGTCTGGCATTCATCTTCATACAGATTGAGTCTTAAATGCTCTTATGTTACAGCTGATTGAATGCCCATCCATATACTGAGTTAATGGGTAACCCCAGTTTCTCATGGGATGTCACTCCACTTCTGCAAATATGGAGAGAGAAGGATGATGGTAATGGTGGTTTGAGAGCTTTGCTGGAGTCATATGAACCAATGGAGGCTCTAGATATAGTGGCTAATGCTCTTTCAAGCAACACGGTGAGAATCACCATACATATTGTGCTATGTATACTTGCTCTAGTTGCTCTTGCTGTACAATGTTGCATGAGCCACTCATATCTGGCTTGTTATCCTCAAATTATTACCAGTGATATTTCATCATTCATTTCTTGTGTGCAAGTGATGCTAAGGGTGCTTAGGGTTGTGCCATGGCAACCCTAGTGTGTAATACCGCATGTAGTATTCACTATGCTTTTGAGTTATCAATTCTTTAATTACTGTCTGTTTATTACTAGAAAAGATGATCTGGACTATGCCTTTTTTTTAACAGGATATTTGCATATGATTATGCATGCATCTTTATTTATGTTTGCTCTATGGAGATTTACAACAAATATTTCCTTTTTTGTTCAAATTTGCCGGATTGATTACACAACAAATAGTTTTTCATTTTGTTATCCATCCAGGTTGCTTATGTAACATATATATATTTAAAATTTCCAGGTTTCTTACAATGGCTTGCAGCTTCCATTACCATTGAACTTAGAGATCTTACAATGGGCTAATAAAACTCGTGAAATATTATCGAGTGCCAAGCTTCCTGCATCAGTAAAATTTTACAACATATACGGAATTAGTTGTGACACAGCTCACAGTGTTTGGTATGCCTTCCCCTGCACTCTTATTTTTCTTTTTCTGTTTTTCCCCTTATTTTTGTTGGTGCGTTATCTTGAACTAATCTGACCAGCTTGGTGCTTTCCATAGAGCTTTAAATGCACAATGAGCTCTGAATGTGTGTTTCATACCCGAAAATCTGTAGCTAAACAGACTATAATGCCTGCCAGCATTTTCAATTACGACGAAATATGCCAAGGCAACTCAATGCTTTTAAAATTTGGTAACTAAAGACTATCTTATTACTTTCTTCTGCAGCTATGGAAGCGAGCTGACACCAATTTCTGATCTGAAACAACTGCTACCATGCCAGGTTATTCTATGCTTGATGGCAATCTACTTAATCCTCCATCATTGCATTTTCTGAAATTCCCTAACTGTCTTATTCACACATAAATGTGGTTTCTATTATAATAAAATGTCATTTGTCATTTGTACTTGGCTACTTGCACATGTCCATATGTTCACAATTGCAATATAGTGGATACCTGAAGCATGAGTTGGGCTAATTGGGAATAGTTATGTGAGGCCATTCACTTTCCCACTCAAGACATTCACATAATAGGTGCAATAGTTTTCCAGCCAGTGTCTATATTTATTTAAATATAGAACACTTTCCTGTCTGGATTTACTCTATCTATAAGAGTTCATATTAAGATGCTGCTTTTCTCTTCAGATTGCACAATTTTTACCATGGACAGATCACAACTTTTTTTTTATGAGAATGCCATTTTTAGCTCATGTTTTGAACCCCTGACATAGCAATATTTTCAATCTTGCCAACTAGAACTCAGTCTATCTGTCTCCCTATTTGTCACATTCTATTTGCTATGACTAGCCCCTTTTTTTTAGTGAATACAATTTAAGCGACATCACCATTTTCCATTTTTCTGATTGCACGGGTCAGCTTGTAATTGAAAATATATTATGCTTTGGTTATACCTTAATAATAAGTTTAACTTTATTAATTTTTTTTTATTTTTGTATATGTTAAACATTCTTCAGTCAAAGTACATCTGCGTAAATGGTGATGGAACTGTTGCGGCAGAATCAGCCAAGGTATGTTACCATTGTAGTAAATAGTTGTTTAGTAAAGATGATTTAGATGCACAATTTACAAATAAGAGCTGATGTTAGCACCATTACTCTTTGCCTGAAAAATACTTGCTCTGAGATGACCTAGAATTGTGAGTTGTCTAAGATATTGATCACTGCCATCTGAACATGAGTAAACAACCCACCATTGCAGGCAGATGGACTTAATGCACTGGCAAGAGTTGGAGTTCCTGCTGATCATCGTGGAATAATCTGCGACCGCCATGTTTTCAGAATACTCGAACACTGGCTGAAGGCAGGAGAACCTGATCCATTCTACAATCCACTCAATGATTATGTAATCCTCCCCACGGCTTTTGAGATCGAAAGACATTCCGAAGAAAACAAGGAGGTGGCATCTGTCAAAGAGGAGTGGGAGATCATATCCTCAAACTGCGATAACTCAAGAGAACTTCCACCCTTCATAGGTGACTTATCAGTCAATGCTTATGTCGACGGGAAGGAACAATCTCTCGAAGAGGCACGGGCAACCATTGTTGTGCATCCTCAGAGCAATGGAGTTCAAAACGTGGAACTACAAGCAGTGAGCGTTGCCACTGTGGTATGATGATGCTGTGTGGTTGTACAGTTATGGAAATTATGGAATGTGAATATATATATATATATATATAGTTGCATGTGCTGTGTATATAATTTGGACCAAAAGAGGTACAAGATGGGGAAATATTATGCTGAAATTCACAATGCTAAAGGGGTGTATATAAATAAATCTGGTATGGGAGAACTTAAACAGGTAAGTACTGGTGGAATTTAATGAAGTTATGTGTGCTTGTGTGTTTATCAAGTCTTGCAGGAGTGCTGCAAAAAACAACGAATTGTAAACTTGAATAGTAATCTGGTTTTTAAAAAATTTCACTTCTATGCAAGTGACTTAAGAGAAAGCATTGCAAAACTTACAATTTTTCATTTTCATTAAATAATCCGCCTTTTTTGGGATTTGGTATGACTGTTTTGTTTATGAACACATGAAAAATACCATATTATATATTGTTGGCATTATTAGAAAGGGTTTCTGATAACAAAGGGTAATTTGGGACTTAGATTAAAAA
>NC_052485.1:4524548-4568896 GCF_009730915.1 Dioscorea cayenensis subsp. rotundata | reverse complement strand
CCTTGTGAATGGCCAATGCTCTGTTGGAGTGGTGTTTTTGTTCTACACAACTCTTGTCGAGACCGATGTGGAGTTGTGCAGTTGAAATAGAATTGCCTTGCATGAAGAACCCTGGGTATAATTTCAACTATAAACATTAGATTGCAAGCAAACTAGATGAATGCTTACAACCAAGAGGCACACTAAAAGGAAAAGAAGCGCAAAATGCTAAAATACAGGTTGGTTATCCAACAATATTTGGTCATGATCATCATAATAACAACTAGCTAGAACTTGCATATTGATATAATTGGAAGTGTTTGAGGCCTTATAACAAATAAACACAAAACTTGAACACTATAGATACGTATAACTAAACATATAAAATTAGCATTCTAAAGATATAAAACATTGACTGCTTAATTTGAGGGGGTTATGAGGTCATAGAATTTAAAAACACAAGAACAAGACTAACTTTCAAGTAAAAAACTTAGATTTCAGTTTCTAGATATTAACTAATCTTTAAAAGCAACAATTTTGTTCTTCTGGAAAATTGCAACAAAATTAAGTTAATCAATATGAAAGAGAAATTAAGTTAGTTAATTTTGGAGCTAATATGGTTCACCATCCCACCTGTCACAATAATCCAATCTTGACCAAATATGTCAATGTTTATATATATATATATGGAGTAATACAGTGTTCATATTAAAAACAACATCAATTAATTAAGCAAGATGATATGAATTAGATAAAATGTTGTGGAACATTGTTACAATGTTTAGTACAACAATTTGACAGTAAAAACAACAATAGAATTACAGGAAAAAACAGACATCAAACAATCAGCGACAATTCATCTTTTTTTGTTGAAAGATGAAAACAATGTTTGCTAAAAGAATCAATTGAATCAGATGAAGGTGTGTATGTGTTTGTGTGGATGAATGTGTTAGTGAGAGACTAATCAATTGAATCAGATGCATAAACTTTTACAATTATTCTTTAATAACTTAATGACTAAGGGCAGTCTCATAAAAAATTCTATGAATCTTTGCGCATAAGAATCCAACTTCAAATTATGAGAAATAAGTCTTATCTCAGAATCAGTGCTTTCAATGTGTCTCATTGATTTTTATTTGTAAAAGAAGGGTAAACACGTTATAAAACTATGGTTCGCTCATGGAAGCTATAAACATGTTATAAACTACGGTTTTGCATCATTTTTCTTGCTCCTGTAGCATTGGAAGAATAGCATTTTTACAGAAGCAAATAAATTAGGCAAATTGAGAACGAAAAATATGAAAAAAAATTCAAGAAACTACAAGAAATCAAAAGAAATCGAGAAGCAGTCCCGAAAATAGAAGCGATGAAATGAAATAGAGCTCACTTGTAATCGCAATATATATATATATATATATATATATCAGCTTTTACAATCATTCTTTAATCAACTGGTTCTAATTAATCAATAAAAAAACTAAAAGACAACATAAAACTAGGATCAAATTCTGAAATAAATTAGTTTTGCCCTAATGATCACACTAAAGCTACTGCACAGACGAGAATTTACACAATTTTTTATGACCTCAACCTATACATGTGTATTTTAGAAAAATCATTCACTATTCTGCTTTTCTCAATGCCATTCAACCAATCTACTAGTTCATAAGACTAGTAAAAAAATAAATATATAAATAAATATATAACAGAACTCCATCCCTATAATAAATAACTCTCTCACCTTAGAGGTAATTTATATTAAAAAAGTTTGGTAAACTATTTTAACTTATCAGAATAATTTAAGCCATAAGCATGTCCCCGTCAACTCAAACAAAAACTCTAATTATTTCTTCAAATTAGAGAAATTAATACCGCAATTACTTCTCAGATGAGTTTGCGCCCTCTTCTTTACGAATCCAACAAAAAAAAACCACAAAACATCACAATGTTAAGAAGAAGCTGGAGATCGACAGATTTAATGGGAAAGGAAAATGATCGAGAACTTCAACGACAAAATCGAGCTTGTCCAACTAACAAGATCTTGATGGTATCGGGCTTGTCCAACTTCCGATGAGTAATGCTGGTCGTGTAAAACAATAAGAACTTTGACTGATGATCTCGCTAGTGTTCAGCCGTTAGAGCGCTCTCCGCCGTCAGATCCGCCTCGAAAATAGTGGACAGTGGCCAACTTCACCGGGATCTATGAGAAAAACAAGAGAGCCAAGGACGGAGCGGTCAGAGAGAAAAGTTAGGGTTGAGAGTGATGTGTTGGGGGGGAGGGGGGAGAAGAAAGAGAGAGAGAGAGAGAGAGAGAGAGAGTGTGTGTGTGTGTGTGTGTGTGTGTGTGTGTGTTACCAGTTGGGTGGGGATAGACCTCGGCTCGAGCGTTGGGGCGGCCGGCGAATCTTGAGAGCGTGTGAAGTGATGGCATTGGGCTCACGGGGCCGGACGACGATGCTGTGAGCTTTGAGCCCGGAGATGCTGAACAAGGAGGAAAGGATTAAGGACCGGCTAGACCACGACCCCAATGCCATCACGATGTGGCCTTGGATGACCTCGACGCGTGTGACCTCACCGATGAGGGACGTCGACTAGGGTTCGGGTGAAGATGAGCCAAAGATTAGGGATTCGGGTTTGGGGATGGACTTGGGCAGTGGTTTTGAACTTTTGATAAGAAAGTGAATGATGTTCCCAAAGGTAATTCATTCATTAATTAATTGATTAATTAATTCTTAGAAAGAAATTAGCTAAGATATGAATATTGATTAATTAATTTACTTATAATTAATTCATAGAGTTTATCGGGAAGTGGTGGTGGAAGTTTACTGCGGATCCTTCCCTGTGTGGAGTGAAGGTGAATCAATTCAATTATGGTTTTGTCTCGATGGAATCTGCTTTTCTAGCGAGAGGAAGAATCTCTCTCTTTTTGAAAGAAGTATCAAGTCGCTAGCCTGAGTGTCGGTACTTAGAGATTGCAATTTGCGAGGAATCAATACATGAGTGGATACTCTATTTTGGAAAAATCATTGGCTTAATGGGAGGACATCCATGTGTTTGTGGCACGAGGAATTCAGAGATAGTCAACGCCCTAACAACACTGTTCAAGACCTTATCCATCTATTAGATGAGCCTCCTTTCATGGAGAATGGGGATATCATACACATTAGAGATCGACTGCGGGCATTTGATGGGGCGACAAGAGATAAGAAGTGGTGTATGCTTCTTTGGGAATGGGTTTTTCGATTGAAATCATTATATAATTACCTAAATGATGGAGGTTTAAGATGTCTAGTGAGCGAAGTTCTTTTTTTGCTCAACCGGTGCCCAGGAAAATCAACCTCTTCAATTGGCTTGTTTCAAAAAAATAAAATTCTTCCTCCTGGAAAAATCAGGGGCATTGAAGGTGTAATAGGCATCGACTACAACTTGTGTTATGGGCCATGCGAGGATTGAATTTATAGATCATCTCTTCATTCAGAGCCTTTTTGTTGAACAAGTTTGGGATTACTTTATTAGACTTCTTCAGTTCCTTGATCCACCTTCTTCCTTGGGCCACCTTTGGGGGCCGTGGCGATCGTGTTTGCGACTCGCACGCCGTGAGAGATTTTTGGGGACTTAGTCATGAAGGTGATTGTTTGGAATATTTAGCTTACTAGAAATGATTGTATTTTTAATGCTAATGTCTTGCCTGCTCATTGTATTATCTTGAAAATTGATCGGGTGATTTTATCTTGGTTCTCTTCAATCGCAGAGGGCTCTAGAAGGAAGTTTGATGATTCTATCTCTACTATCAAACGAAGCCTAGAGTTTTTAGGTCCTCGGATGGAGGATTTTGGGGAAACTCTGCTGGCAAAAGGTTCATGGTCAAAGCACAGGCTAGGATTCTTTTGGATGTGGCCTTGAGAATGGTTTGTGTTCCTCACTCTGGTCATTTGCTCTTTATTTTATTTTGCTTTTGTTGTTTTATTACCGCATCTAGTGGTATAGTGATTTTTTTGTCTACTCCACTTTGGCTAATTGGCTTAGTAGAGGGGTAGGGGTGGACATGGGCCGAGTGACCCATGGGTGGCTCGAACCCAGATCAAAAATATAGGGCCTGGGTTTAGAAAGTTGGCCCAAAAACGGGTTGAGCTCAAATGTTTTTAGCCGATTGAATTTTCGGGTGGGTTTGGGTCGGATGAATTTTGACCCGACCCCGACCCTACTCGATCCCGAATAAATAAATAATATATATATCATATATTATTTATAATATATATAATAGTAATAGGCTTGAAAAAGAGTAAAACATTTATAATACTTGTGTTGTATTTTTTTTAAAATTTTTCTAAAAATTTTAGGGGTTGTAATAGTAGTTTTATTTAGTTATTTCAATTATTTCATAAAAAAATTATTTATTTTTTGGGTCGGGTTGAATCTGGGTGGGCTGGCCTAATGATAATCAAATGGGTGGGGTTTGGATCAAAACAATTTGGTCGAACATGGCCCGACCCAATCACAAATCGAATATATGGGTTGTATATTTGAGTCTAACCCATTGCAGACCCCGACCAGACCTACCCATGTCCACTCCTAGTAGAGGGTTGTTGTACTCTGGTTTCTTTTTAATTGCAATAGTTTATCCACGTTTTTCAATAAATAAATAAGTTTACTTTCTTTTATATATCTTCTTGAAGATTAAAGCATTGAACAACAATTTTTTTAAAAAAATTAATTTATATTATTCCAATATAAAGTCGAAATTTATTTCATCATTAAGTCAAATAACTAAAGTTTTAATCTCAAGAGTCAAATTGCATAGCCAAAAGGCATGAAAGCCATCATGGCAATAATAAGTGATAAAAATATTTTTGATTGTTGCAAAAATCAAAAAGTTCGACTTCCTCTCTTAACGTATGATTGAGATGAAGTTTATGTTGGTTTTGTCCATGTTGTCAGCTACAAAAAAAATAAAATATAAAAAGAAATAATGCACTATATTTTCTATAATGCCGCTTTAGTTGTCTTTATGCCCCCGTACTTTTGTATTATGTGTTTTTATTTGATGAAATAGTTTATCTATTTTTATTATTAGAAAAAAATATTGTACATTAATTACTTGCACAACACATCATTAGAAAAAAATCAGAAGGTTATATAAAAGTAAGTTCATCTATGACTTGTTACATGTAATTATATTTCTATAAAAATGAAATATTTGAAAAAAATAAGAACGTTTGTAATAATAACAAATTGCCTCCGCATATCTAGCTTCAAAAATTCCAATTAAAAGCACATGATTCATGAGAATTGGATTGGTGAACAGTGAGTTTTGATCGGCCTGTGCTTGCATCAGAAGGTGCCAGATTGACACTGGTGGAAACATTCTCCAACCTGTTAAGTCTTACTACACACACCCTTTTCTTTTTCTTGTTTATTTATCCTGTCAGGGAGCTATTCTCTTCAAGGAAGATCTTGAAAAGTATATATATGTGATTGAATCTGTAAGCTTTGGTATTGAAAGAGAATTTAATAAAATTTTTGTCCAGAAATGGAGTGGCTACTGAAAAGGAGATACACAATGTCTGATGCAGAACGAAGGATGATTTCACATGGATTTCATAGTCAAACAAGGAGACTGTCAACACAAATAACCCGGTTTAGTGACTTTATCATGAAGTAACTCGTGGAGCATGGTCGTGCATGAGGGATAGGAGGTGTTTGACTGTTAGTGCGTGGAAGGAATAAGTGCATGGGATTTGGATATGGATGTGTTTGGGTGGTAGAGTTTAATGGCATTAGGAGGTGTCTCAAATCATTTTTATATTTTGAAATAGATATTTTGATTAAAATGAAGTTTTCGTTATATTCAAATCCATGTTCTAGTACCAAAACTTAATATGAGAAATATACCAATTAATTTACTTATCGAATTGTTTGCTGATGATTAATTTCAATGTCCCCGGTGTGCTTGGCATCATGGAAAAGGTCCATGAAAATGGGCATTTATTTAGGTGTTGAGTTGAGAAGTGTTGATGTTTTCCACAAGGATGGGAAAAATGTATTTTTGAAATAAATCTAATTTGGGTTGAACCATGTGTTTGGATTGAGGGTTTATTTGGGAAAGTGAATAGATGGTTAAGAGGATTAGGTAAATTTTTGCTTTGTTTAAATAAATTTACAGTAAAAAGATGGTTAAGGAGCGTGAGGTAAACACTTCCAAATGGTGCGCGTAGGAAGGGAAAATACTTCTAAAACTATATAATTTTTGAAAAAAATTACAATACACTCAAATTTTTAATAAATTATAGAATCAGACGAAATCACCAATAAAATTATTAGACATAATATTCTAAAAATCAAGTTTAAAGATGCAACAAGAAGTTGGTACAATGGTAGGAAACAAGTTTTACCCCTTGATTCATTAGGGTTTTCAAAAAAGTGAGGAGAGTTAAAATGAGTGAAATGTATTTGGTTGAAAGAGTCAAGAGGAATAGGAGTTTAGAGGGGTGTTGTATACTTGTACCCCTCCAAAACCCTTGTATCCCACTCAAAATTCAAATTGGGTCTTTTCGAGGAGTGAATTTATTTTATAAAAATATCCTTGATAGAGTAAGGTTTTGACTCAATTACCCCATTTTAATTTTTTTTTTTAAAATTTTCATTTTAAATAAAATTAATTCAAATATTTACTTTGTAGTCGTTTAATTTAAAGTTTTACATATTGGTTTAAAATTAATAATAATAAAAAAATGTAAAAATATAAAAAATGCAAAAAATAAAAAATGAGCAATCATGAAATTAATTTGTATTACTAATAATAATTTATTATTATTGTACAAAATAATATAAAAATAAAAATATATAAAAAATAATTATAATTCATTTTATATTAAAGGGTAAATTGGTCAATATACATCATAATCCTTTTTCAATTGAATAAAAAAAATACATATTACCTCTTCTCACTTCCATCGAACCAAATATAAAGTTATTTCAAATTTTCCATCCTTCCCCTCCTCACTCTCCCTTGTCTCCCTTTCCCCGGCTTCCATTGAACTAAACAAAGGATAAAAATACAACAGGGAGTTCTTGCGAGAGCTTGTTGGTGCAAATCACCCTCTTATGCTTGCATAAGGTTTTGGTCGGAAGCCACAAGAGAATTTCTAGTAGACAATTTTTTGGTACCATGCATTATAGTTCAGGAAAATCATATTATATTTAAAATTTATATTGATATAGTTAACAAAACTTAATTATCATGAGAGTACATGAGAATGTTGAGATAATGATGTTTATTTTAATTTGATTAGGATATCTTTGATTTAAATATTTAAGTTAGTTGTTTGTTGATTAAAATTCAAATTAGTAAACGATTATCTTTTCTGAATTTTGCCTTTAGAAAAAGCTTCAGTGGTTCTGAATAAAGTGTGTTGTTTTCCTCATCTCTTCTTTTAAGTTATCAGTGGTATTAGAGCCAGGTCTTCAACAAAAGAGAGAGTTTTTTGTAGTGAAGAAATTCACAATGTCTGCAGACAACTTTGTGCAACCATCTATTCCATGTTTTGATGGTTACTACGATCATTGGAGTATGTTGATAGAAAATTTCTTAAAAATCCAAGGAGTATTGAAATATTTTGAATTCGGAGTTGCAAATCCAGATGTTGGAATGATACCTATAGAAGCACAACGGAAGGAACTTGAGGCATCAAAGTTGAAAGATTTGAAGGCGAAAAATTACTTATTTCAGGCCATTGATCGATCTATCTTGGAGATAATTCTTTGCAAAAATAACCTCCAAGGATATATGGGATTCAATGAAGAGAAAATATCAAGGCTCATCAAGAGTGAAGCGTGCACAACTTCAAGCCTTGATCGAAGGGATTTTAAAAATCTAGAGATGAAGAATGGAGAATTTGTTAACAACTATTTTGTAAGAACCATGGGGTTAGCCAATAATATGCATTTTCATGGGGAAAAAATGGACGGTGTTGCTATTGTTGAAAAGATATTGCGATCTTTGACAACAAAATTTGACTACATAGTTTGCTCAATTGAAAATTCAAATTACATAGATGCACTCTCCATTGATGAACTTCAAAGCTCTTTTATTAGTTCATGACCAGAAGATGAACAATACTTTTACTGATGAGAATGAAGCTTTGAAGGCCTCTACAACCAGCAACTTCTCATATTACGAGGTAAAGGTTGAGGTGAAAGTCGAGGAAGAGGAAGAGCATATAGAGGCTACAGAAGTGGCAACAGAATACTGATGATAGTTATCTATCAAAGTAAAGGAAGAGGACGGGGTCAACAGTTTGATAAATCTAAGATTGAGTGTTTTAGATGTCATCGATTTGGTCATTACCTTTCTGAATATTACACCAAGCTACCCAATGACAAAGACAAAGGAGAAAAGTCAAATTTTGCAGAAAATAAAGAAGTGAAGACTTTACTAATGGCAATTCAAGATAGTCAGGAATCTTACAAGTTAGATATTTGGTTTGTGGGCACTGGTTGTAGCAACCATATGTGTGGAAGTAAGTCCTTCTTTTCTTACTTAAATGAAGATTTTCACTCTACTGTTAGCTTTAGAAATTGCTCTACGTTGAATGTAATAGGAAAGGGTGATATTAATATAAAAACCAATATTGGTTTTATAGGAAAAATTTGTAACGTATTTTATGTTCTTGACTTGAAAAGTAACTTGTTGAGTGCGGGTCAGTTGCAAGAGAAGGTATATACAATTGCTATTCAAAAGGGTAGTTATGAAATATATGATCCTTGTAGAGGTGCAATTGCAATTGTGTCCATGAATTCAAATAGGTTATTTCCTATAAACATTGAATGCGCTCAACCTTGTATGATAGCTAAAGCAAAAGACTTTTCATTGCTATGGCATTATCAATATGGTCACTTGAGTTTTTGTGAATTGAAGGCACTACAAGAAAAAGATATGGTGATAGGGCTTCCTAAGATTATTGTTCCCTCCCAAGTTTGTAAAGAGTATGTTGTTGGCAAATAACATCTTACTTCTTTCCCTCAAGGAAAGTATTGGAGAGCAAAAGATGTTCTAGAACTTGTTCACTCTGATATTTGTGGACTAATAAATCTTACTTCTAATGGAGCTAAAAGATATTTTATTACTTTCACTGATGATTATTCTCAGAAAACTTGGGTTTATTTTTTTACAAGAGAAATCAGAAGCTTTTAGTGCATTTAAAAGCTTCAAGGCATATATTGAAAGTGAAAATGGGAAACCTATTAAAACAATTCGCATTGATCATGGAGGAGAGTACTGCTCAAAAAACTTTGAAAGTTTTTATAATGATCATGGCATCCGAAGAGAGCTCACAGCTTTCTATTCCCCACAACATAATGGTGTATCATAAAGGAAAAATCAAACCATCCTCAATATGATTCGAACGTTGTTAACAAAGGGCAGAATTCCGAAGAACTTTTGGCCAGAATCAGTGAATTAGAGCATTCATACTTAAATAGAAGTTCTACTTTTGTTGTTCAAAATAAACCACCAGAAGAAGCATGAAGTGGAAGAAGACTAGCAATAGATCACTTCAAAATTTTTGGTTGCATTGTATATGCACATATTCCATATGAGAAAAGAAAAAAACTTGATGATAAGGGGCAAAAGTGTGTTTTTCTTGGGATTAGTAAAATATCCAAAGCTTTTAAATTGTATGATCCACTGACAAAGAAAATTGTGGTGAATAGGGATGTTATTTTTGATGAGGAGAGCACTTGGAATTGGAGTAAGCAGCAACCTACTTCAATTATAATTAGTGATGAAGCCAAAGAAAAAGGAGAACAAGTCCAACATCAAGAAAGTTCAACTAATGAAGCCTCTACTACTACTGAAGTAACACAAACAATAACAGATACCCCACTTACTCATGTTTGAAAATGGTCGGCTCGGATAACAGATTATAAGGTAACAAATTTCAACCAATCTGAAGACCTTGCTACTCACTTTGCTTTATTTTCAGATTGTGATCCTTTATCTTTTGAAGAAGTTGTCCAACATTCAAAGTGGAAAAAGGCTATGTGACGCAGCAGGGGCAAGGTTAAGGACTTGTTTAGTCTATGAATACCCAAGTCAACAATGAAATAGAAACCTAAATCCTGTTTAGTCTAAGAATACCCAAGAATTTAGAGGAAACACAAAAAAAAACACTTTTATTTCATTAAAATCAACTACTCAACTTAGCCTAAGGGCTTACAATAAATAGACCCAAGAAAATCGATAAAATAACCTTAAAAAGGAGACAAATCGAAAATTTGCCAAAAACGGCATTTTTTCAATTTACAGCAAGAAAATAAAGTACTTAACAAAATAAAGCTAATGCTCAAAAAGGCGTAAAAATCCGAGATTTGTAGCCAAAGATATAATCAAATCAAATCTTTCCTAAAATGGTAAAATCCTTGTTTTTGAAGCAAAGATGATGGAATTAGGCCAAACACCAGCATGACTCACAAGCAATGCTAGTGACTTGTGCTCGTTGACCCGTTTTCCATCAAGTAGGACCATTAAATATCAAAATTCCACCGCTTGAAAAATTACCAAAATACCCCTGTTAGGCCATGTCACATTTGTCCAAAAAGGCCCAGGCTTGCTCCTCAATACGCCCGCATCACTATGGATAATAAAATTGCATCCATTGAAAATAATAAAACGTGGGAGTTGACTGAACTTCCCAAAAAAAGGCAAAAAAAACCATTGGTTTAAAGTGGGTATATAAAACAAAATTAAATGAGAAAGGTGAGATTGACAAGTATAAGGCACGATTGGTTGCAAAAGGTTATAAGCAAGAATTTGGTATAGATTATAAAAAGGTCTTTGCTCCAGTTGCAAGGCTTGACACTATCAGACTTATGGTTGCATTAGCGGCTCAAAATACATGGTCAATATTTTAGCTAGATGTAAAATCGGCCTTTCTACATGGAGAATTAGAAGAGCAAATATTTGTTGATCAATCTTTGGGTTATGTTAAAGCAGGGGATGAGCATAAAGTGTATAAATTGAAGAAAGCTCTCTATGCCTCTATGGATTAAAGTAAGCTCCACGGGCATGATATAGTCACATAGAAGCTTACTTTTTAAAGAAAAAAAATTTCATAAGTGTCACTATGAACATAAACTTTTTATGAAATTTGAAGCTGGAGGAGAAAGGTACTCATAGTCTGCTCATATGTGGATTACTTAATCTATACTAGCAACAACAAAGTGATAATTGAGCAGTTTAAGATTTCCATGATGACTGAATTAATTTGATATGTCTGACCTTGGTTTAATGCATTACTTTCTGGGTATAGAAGTTATCCAATCTTCTTTAGGTATTTTTATTTCTCAAAAAAAAATATGTGCATGATATCCTGACCAGGTTTTGAATGCAAGATTGTAATCCGGTTTGTACTCCTGTTGAGACGGGTTTGAATATTGTTAAAAACTCAGAAGGAAACAAGGTTGACAACACTTTTTACAAGCAAATTATTGGAAGTTTGATGTATTTAACTGTTATAAGGCCCGACATTTTGTTTGTTGTAAGTCTCATTAGTAGATTCATGGAAAATCCAAAAGAGGTACATTCATGGCCGCAAAACGAATTTTGCGATACCTACAAAGTACAATAGATTATGAAATATTATACAAAAAAGGAGAGATGTCAGATCTGATTGGATTTACAGATAGTGATAATGCAGGAGATTTAGATGATCGAAAAAACACATCCGATTATGTATTTATGATGGGTTTTGGAGCTATCTCGTGGTCATCAAAGAAGCAATATATTGTTATTCTTTCAACTAGTGAGGCTAAATTTGTAGCAGTAGTAACATGTGCCTCTCAAGCAGTATAACTGAGAAATATTCTTGAAGATGGAGAGTTTATTGAAAATGGATAGCACGACCAAGAGAAATTAAACTCACATCTCTTCTAAATGATAGACCGAGTATTGTTAAATTATATTTTTTGTATTTGTAATTTAAGGTAGCCAGGCTTTTTATTTTTTTTAATTTATGTGTTTTATAATTTATTATGGGTAAATAATCAGGACTCATGGCCCATGCTTTGGAATAGTGATTATATATGAATGTATTTATTTATTAAACATTTATTTAATTATATTTATTTGTATATGAGGCTATTTGCTTTAGCTTGCAAGAGGAAAAATTAGTTTTTAAAAAAACTTTTAATTAAATTTGAGCAAACCTTTGGGAATAGGGATGGCAATGGGGCTAGGCTGGGCTCTACCATCCCCGCCTCAGGTGGTAATGGGGCAGGGTTGGCCAGGGCACGCCTTTACCATCCCCGCCCTGTCCCCTTTTTTTCATAAACCGCACGCCCCATCCTGCCCTGCTCATAGTTACAAATAAGTAACTAAAATTCCTAAAAATATTTTTAAAATAATTTTTTTAAAAACATACCTATACATATTATTAAAGTAGATGTATAATCTACATCGAGAGAATTTCAAGAAAATATTTTATTTTATTTTATTTTTTTATAATTTTTTATTTTTTATTTATATTACTTATAATATTAATAATTGAAAAATATTAATTACACCTTTGAAATGCTCTCAAAGTAATATAATTAAAAACTTAAAAATTATAAAAAATAAATAAATTTTTTTCTTGAATCCCTCTCGAAGTAGATTATACATCTACTTCAATAGTATGTATAGATATGTTTTATAAAAAATTTATTTTAAAAATTTTTTTAGGAATTTTATTTACTTATTTGTAACTATGAGCGGGGCAAGATGGGGTGTGTGATTATAAAAAAAAAAGAGTCAGGTCAGGGGGGGATGGTAAAGGCATGCCTTGGCCCACCCCACCCCATTACCATCTGGGGCGGGGATGGTGGAGCCTCTGCCTCACCCTATTGCCATCCCTATTCCCAAAGGTTTGCTCAAATTTAATTTAAAAAAACTTTCAAAAACTAATTTTTCCTCTAGCATGCTAAAGTAAATAGCCTCATATACAAATAAATATAATTAAATAAATGTTTAATAAATAAACACATATATACTTAATATTAATTCTATCCCCTAACTTATACTATTCATTCAAGTGTTCTTGAGTGGCCATTTGGCCTGCTTTGATTGGTAGATAAAAAAATATGTTTTTAATAAACCCTAGATCTCCAAAATCCCCTTGACCTCACCGCTTCCAGCCCTAGCCGCCTCTTCCGCTCTATCTTCCACTCCCTAACCCGCCGCACCCCCGTCCCCTCCTTCGACTCCGATGAATGGCGCCTCGCAGCCGCTGAACTCTCCCGCAAACTCCTCCGCGACGGCGACCTCTCTCGCAAACTCTATCGTCTCGAATTCCACTGCCTTGATCTCCAATCCTCCCTCGATCGATGCTCCCAAGCCTCTCAATCCCTCACCCAGATCGGCTCACTCCCCATCGATCCCTTCCTCCGCGCCGTCTCCGATTCCCGATCCGCTATCCGCCTTCTCTCACGATCCCTCTCCGCCCACCTCCGACCCTCCACCCCAAACCTCTCCTCCTCTCCCTCGAATCCATGCTCAACCGCGTCTTCGAGCTCGAGCTCGCGCTCGCAGGCATTGATGCGAATCTCTCCTTACACATTCTCTTCAATCGGGATCGTCGTTTCCATTGTTGTCTCTATTCTCGGCGCTGCTTGGTATTCTCATCCCGGCATTCATCCTCTTACCAATTTGTTTTGTTTTTGTTTTTCTTGTGTTTGTTCGCTGAAAATTTCCTTTTTTTTTCAAGTTTGATTTTTGATTTATGTAATCGGTAGTAGCTTGATTGGAGCTTCAATCAAAGCCCGTGGAATCACCTCCAAGAATTTCATCAGGTGTGCAAATCTGCTGCTTCTCTGAAGCTTAATTCTTATAATTTCTTGGATACCTTACACGCTGTTGATATATGGACATTTGTGTTTTTTTTAATAAATATTATTATTATTTTAGGTTTTTACCGAAATCGAAATCGAGCTCGCGCTCGCAGGCATTGATGCGGATCTCTCCTTACACATTCTCTTCAATTGTGATCGCCGTCTCCATTGTTGTCTCTATTCTCGGCGCTGCTTGGTATTCTCATCCAGGCATTCATCCTCTTACCAATTTGTTTTGTTTTTTTGTTTTTTTCTTGTGTTTGTTCACTGAAAAATTTCCTCAATTTGATTTTTTTGATTTATGTAACCCGTAGTAGCTTGATTGGAGCCTCAATCAAAGCCCGTGGAATCACCTCCAAGAATTTCATCAGGTGTGCAAATCTGCTGCTTCTCTGAAGCTTAATTCTTATAATTTTTGTCTCGCTCGAGTGTGATATGTGTCCATCCCCATCGGCGGTGGCAAATCTAAGATGCTATGGTTTTGCTATCAGTTTTTTTTTCCTATTTTCTTATAGTCTCATCTCTTATTGATCCGCCTTGTTATGAGTGGTTTCAATTTAATAAGGTCCTGTTTGGCATTTTGCAAGGAAAGTAATTGCATGTAAAGTCTTTGCAGGGAAAGACTTTGCATGCAATTACTTTACCCGCAAAATAACATTACAACGTTTGGTTATCCCAATCAAAATTGTAATTACTTTGCATGCAAACTTAATTCCCACGTTTGGTATGAACTTGTTTTCAATGTAAAATTAGGTTTATTCTCATTTTTGCCCTTAGTTGTTATAGTTACTAAATTTGGGTTTTTATTCAACTCTAATAATATTATTAACTTAGTCCAAATAATAATTAACCTATTCTTCATAAATTAAAAATCAAATGGGTTTTTTTATGTTTTTAGTACACTATATAGATTTAAACCACCATGTGTTCCTAATTGTCCATCATACAATTTTTATTTGTTTCAAGTCTTACATCTATTGCCTTGATTGATATTATCCAACAAATATTCATGACACATTCCATATGAACAATCACACATTAATAAATAGCTCAAAGTATTACCATAAATTCATAATCCAAACTCAAAAAGTACGACAAAGTCTAGACATATTGTTTTTAATTATCCAAAAACATAAAAATATGTCCAAATCACAAAACCAAAGAAACAAAAATTAAACAAAACATTTAGATGACACCATCTAAAAACACTCTTCAGATAAATCAACCTCGCATCATCATCTGGAAATAAAAAAAAGGATTCAGTTTTGCCTCTATCTGCTGAAATTTTGCCAATAGCTTGAACTGCCTCTTCCTTAGTTAAACCATTGAGTTTTGTGATGCTCTCATAGAGAAGTGTCTTTTTTTCTATATTTGCATTCAAGTGTTGGAAATAGGTTGCCACTTTACCTATCTCTTGCTTTGCTCCATCACAAATATCGTAAAATCTTTCCATGTGCTTGGAGAAGGAATCGTCAATTGGATCCTTAGTTGATCTCTGTTTCTTCTGTTTTTTTGGAGGAACACTTAATTCACCTTGCATTTTCTCTTGTGCCTTACTTTTTTTGCATGAAGCATTTGAGGAGTCATCGCAAGCATTTTCAGAGATGAAGACACACTCATTTTCTAACTCAATATCCACACTAAAGTAGTCATCTTCAACCATGTTTTTCATTGCTTCATGAGCTTCAGAAGCTGCTTTGGCTGCTGTGAGTGTTAAGTTCTCCCTTTCTAAAGCTTCCACAGATTCACTTGCAAATTCTGCTCCATCTCCAGTTGCTTGATCCTTCCCAAAAATGATTGCTAGCTCATCAAAGTAAGGGAAGTGCTTGTTTCTAAGTCCAGCGGCCTCTTTGTGACTCTGCATTATAAGTAGTTATTAGCAACATTGCGCATAAAAACATAATTGTAAAATTCCTACTATAGATGAATTGCATATTACCTTCAACCAAGAATACCATACATCATCCTCACAGGTTACACATTTGTTTGCATCATCCCATCCAAACCCAGATTGGCTCCTCATCTCCTTTAGTTCTCTAAATTGTGATTTAAGTGTCCTCATCCTAGATTTAATATGAGGATAACCCATGATTTTGCAGTTGGGGATCTTTTCAGCCATCCATTTTTTTGTAGTTGACTCAAATATCCTCGTCTTGAAGCCATTATCGCTCTCCAACCTTGGTTACAAGCTCCAAGCAACATTCAATTAAAATTTTGTCCTTCCCCGAGTCCACTGATGGTTGTTTCTCTTGTTTGTCTTTACACCTGCTTGACTTGTTAAATTCTCCATCTATAAGAAATCAAACATTGTCACCACTAAAACTAGTAATTTATACATTTCATAAATAAATTCATAAAAACACTTTCATAAATAATGTATAAACATAGATAACATAATAAAACAATTTTCATAAATAATGGATAAACACAATATTTTCATTGATAAAAAGGAAAACTGCATAGATTGAGATAACTCTCAATTATATAAAATGTTTTCCAAAATTACATAGACCACCCAAAAGTCATTAAACATATGGTAACAATTGCCCTTAAAGATAATAACAAAAAAGCAAAAACTTAATTCAAGCTTGATTCCCTAGAAGCTTTGCCATTCATTCCACATTTCTTGAGCCAAGTTGTCTCTAAAAAGTTGTCCATGCATTGGAAGCCTCAATGTATTGGATACTTTGTACATTTGAGAAAAGGTTCGAAATCCGTGATATGACTCATCCAATTCAGTCTCTAGTGGATCAAGAGCCATCTCCCTCCTAATATGATTATGTAGCAGTGCACATGCACTTATAATTCGACAATGTGTTTTAACTGGGTACCAAGACCTATCTCTAAGTATTGCCCATCTCATTTTCAACAGTCCAAAACACCTTTCAATAACATTCCGTGCACTTGAGTGTTTGTAGTTGAACAATTCTTCTTTGATTGTGGATGATTGTTTTGTCTCCATTCATTCAAAATGGTAACGCTGGCCTCTATATGAAAACTAAGAATCCTCTCCCATTCAGTATAACCCGTGATCACAAAAGATAGTAAAAACCTCAAGATAAAAAGTTTTTAAGTTTTTTAAATTTAAAATGATAAATGTCTCACTATTGGTATGCTAGTTTGAGAACATAAGCGATTATTACCTTGAGGAACTTTTAAACCATTTGTCGTAGAAAGTGCACTTCGTAGTACCCTAGAATCATCAGAGAACCTTCCCACCCGTGTAATATGTATATGAATTGCAAAATCTTGTGAACACACTCCTAGAATATTAGTGGCAATTTCTCCTTTCCTTGTCCCCGTATCTAGGCTTGTCAACTTCGGGAACATTGACCTTTATATAAGTCCCATCTAAAGCACCTAAACAATTTCCAAAATTTTAAGCGAAACACAATAATTAGTTTATTAATTAGCTCAAATTTGAAATATTATATTAACAAATGTTTGATTGAATAAAATATATTTTTACCTTAAACCATTTCCATCGGAGGTCTGTGGAGTCTTGAGGCACGGGATCTGGTTTTTTAAATAATTCTGTATGCAACCTCAATACAAAGAGTAAGACAAGACCAAATTGCCTACTTATTGTCTCTCCACTCCTTACAAATTCTCTTTTTACAATCCTATTCTTAGCATGATGAGAAAGGATATAGAGGAATAAAGCAACCATTTCCTCAACATTCATATTTTTTGTTGGGACAAGCCTACCAATAGTTTGAAGCATATCACATAATTTATTAAAGGCTACCCTATTCATCCTAATGTTCTCCATACAAGTCAAATCCGAATCAAACACCATCCTCCTAAAATTGACTTGCCTAATGAGATGTCTCTCATAACTACAACTCATTCTTCTCTTTCGCTTTCTATTTTTCAACTTTAAGACATAGAACTCCAAAAATGAACCAATTGTAGAAAGTAAGTTGTTGAGATGTAGAGTAACTATATACGCAGCCAAGAGCATTGCATGATCTTCTTCTATAATTTCATCCATTTAAGCAATTATAACCAAAATAGACCTATAAAAACATATAATAAAAATTAAGGCCTAAAAAGGTGATTATTGAGTCTATATTTTTTTTATTTTACAAAGCTTCTTCAAATGCTTTAAGAAAATAAATTCATCAATTACAAACATATATATATAACACACATTAAAATAAATTCAAATATTTAATCTTGATTTACAGACCGATAAAACACACACATTAAAATAGACATCATCGTAGTACGAATCATTTTTAAAAAGTTTTTAAGTTTTTTCGAGCATTCAAAAAATCTCACTTTCTTTTTATGGCTTAAGTAAACTATATTTTCATCAATGATTTGGTTGTGAAAAATTAAGGACTAAATATAATATCAAGATTTTTACAAGGGTTTATACATAACAAAAATCAATCAAAAAAACAAAGTCCACCTGGGCTTTTATTATCCGACACTAGTGTTTTATTATCCACACTAGTTCACATTACTTTTGTTTTCAAAGTAGTTTTATTATCTACATCATATCTATTACTCAAGATTTTCTATTACAACAACATAAATCTTAGGGGAAAAAGAAGATATATGAAGTTCAATAAACCAATTTTTCAAAAGAATGTATGAAATTGCAAAGCTAAAACCCCTAAAATGTTGATGAATTACATTGAATTTCATCAACTTTTTAAATATCAAAAGGCATCCTTTTTCATTTACATAAATTTTACCAAGTTAACAAAAATTAGCAAAATATGGAATTTATGAACATAAGAAAAAGGTTTGCACCATTATATCTACAATAAAATCCCATAAAAATAAAAATATATGTTATGCAAAACATGATAAAAGAGACAAGAAATAATATTGTTAAACTAAGGAATTAATATTTTGATTTGAATGCTTCTACTTAATATTTATTTATATATCTCATATATTTTAAAAACTTTGATTCACTACAAATCATGGAACAATTTTTCCGTGGAATTTTACAATCGTGGACAAGTAAAATATATATGTCTCAAGTTCTTATCTTATCATGTTGGATTATTATTTCAACATAGATTTGATTTAATCAAAACAAAAAAATTCTCCAATAAAAAAATTTTTATCCAAACAAATATGAAATTTATTTATCTTTGATCCATTTTAAAATATGAATTTTTACACCAAGAAAAAAATTTAACAAAAACTTAACACAAAATAATCTAACAAACTTGAGAAAAAAATATTACCAGGATTTCTCCGATTCAGAAGAAGCAACAACTCTCCGCCGAGTTGGAAATATGATCGCGTTAGGGTTTTTTCAAAGACAAAACAAACGAGAAAAAGTTTTATGTAATAAAGGGTAGTTTGATAATTTGACAATTACCAAACTTTCCCATCCAACGGTGTAAACACTTTCACACCACCCCCCCTGTGAATCACTTTCCCTAGTCAAGTGGAAAGTGATTACAAGGAGACCATATTACTTTTAAGAACCAAACGCTTGAAATAGATTCACCCCTTTTACTTTGCAGGGAAAGTAACAACTTTACATCATACCAAACGGGCCCTAAGGTGAATGTGTGAAAAATTTGGAGGTTGGAAGCCATAATTGATGTTAATAACCCAAAACCTCATGATACTCTGGTAGCGTTCAGTTCTTTTATTGTCAGAGACTCAAGAGTTACAGATGAGGTCCTCTAATTTTTTTCTAAGTCGTAACTAAGATCAATACATCTAAATTTTTGGTTTCATTGTGAAGCCTTTTTGTTTTACATATTAATTCATCGCATGGCATAGGTTAAATTCACAAAAGGGAGCACACCCGATAGTATCGATTTTTGTGTCTCCCGCCAAGGATAGGCCAAGCTAATCGTGATCGAGAAAGTGTCCGTGATTTCTACTAAAAGCCAATATTCCCTCCAAGCCCACTGCTCCACCAACCGAAACCCCATCATCTCGCTAGCAGAGAATAATGTTGTTGAGAGCAACAATCCTCATGATGGTACGTATGCTGATTTTGATTTTGGTATCTTTTTTTTTCACTTTTTTTGTTTTGTTTATTAGTTCCATGGTTTATCATCCGAGCTTTTTTCCTGTATAGTGGAAGGTCATTCCATTTATATCAAGAACTCGCCTTTTGAATGCAATTCTTTTGCACAAGTGGAGAAGGTGTTCGATGAAATTTGGAACCATCGGACTCGGTGGTGTGCAAGTCGAAAACCACAAGGTTTACTCTTTATTTTTTTATATGAAATCAAGTAAGCCATCTTTTGAAAAACTCTGTTTTTATTGATTGTTAACTAACAATCAGATAACTTTGAAAATCAAGTCCTTTTTTATTTATTAAACTGACTCTAATTTCATTTCCTATGTGAATCCATTTGACAGGCCACACTTTTGGATAAGCATGGCCTCAATTGTTGAATATGTTGAATGACCATAATTGTTGATATAGTGTAGATATATCATTTGTTGCAAATGTGACAGGTTTACTAGCATTATTGAGCCATTGTTATTGACATTTGAAAATGAAGTACATGGTTGGTTTCAAATTAGGTTTTGGTGACAGTAATATTTTACTTTTGACTGATGAAAGTGCAGTAAAATTTGAAATAACCATGTCATTCCTTATATAAAGATGCAAAACTTCCATTGTATTATAACATATATATATATCTACACATACTTAATCTTAAGCTTGGGCTCTCTTTCATTCAAAAAATAAGGTAAATATTATGCTTACAATTTGTTCTTGATGTCCATGTTATTAATATATTTGTCCATTTCATTAGCAACTTCAATATGGGTAGATGCAAAGATTTTCATTGTGCATATATATATATATATATAATATAAATGTTTTTGATATCTAGAAAAGTGTCAAAAATAATAATAATAATCTCTACCTATATGCAGATGAGTCTTTGCTTCTTCATATTTTGAATAAACTTTGCTGCGGTATTATTGTTAATCATAATCTGTGAAAACATATTATTAGAAGAAGATCAACAAAAGGATTGGGAGAAGCAATGGACCTGGTGATGGGCTTGGAGGGACCTCTCATGTCCACCTTGCAACACCTCATGGACATCCCTGATGAGTTGGATAAGAGCATGACTCCAGCACCTATATTTCTTTAATATATTTAAAATCTTTATTTGTATTATATATATAAATATATTTATTTTTTAATTTGGAATAGATAAGTGACATTGTATAATAATTAAAGAAATCTCACATGCATCACCAAGCATTCGAACTTAAAAGATCGTTTGTTAAACTCCATTGATTTAGAAACCCTTCTTTCAATAAACAAATATGTCAAATTTTAAATATCCAAGATAACATTCCTTGACACCAACAATTCATGATTTCAAAAGCGTAAAAGACCATTTTTATTTTCAAATAATAAAATATAAAAACCATAACCCTTGCCATGACCTCCAACATTTATATTTCTCTTCAAAAATATGAGTTGTTTTTCCTTAACTATTTCAAGCCATCTTTTTCAACGTCTAGCAAAGGAATTTGCTTTTCTTATTTAATTTTTATTATTGCAATCCCTTCATTTTAAATGTAAGTGAATAAAAAATTATATAAATAAAAAAATAAACGTATATTTATTAATGTTCTAAATGCAACATTGTATTAATTAATTAAAATAAATAAATAAATATATGACTGAAGATCTTTTTGATTGATATAGTTTATACTATCTTCGCAATTTTTTAATGATATATTCAACACGCAGCGTTAGCGCGGGTATTTAATCTAGTTCATATATAATCACTAATCCAAAGCATGGGCCACGAGTCTTGATTATTTACCCATAATAAATTATAAAACACGTAAATTTAAAAATTAAAAGCCTAACTACCTTAAATTATACAAAACATATAATTTAACAAAACCCGGTCTCTCATTTAGAAGGGATATGAGTTTAATTTCTTCTTGTCGTGCTCTCCATTTTCCATAAACTCTCCATTTTCAATAACAATAAAGACGAGTGGCAACATGTGGCTCTCAATATTGTTATTCTTTCCCTAGTTATGAAAAAAAGTGTGTTGTTTAATTTCCTCATCTCTTCATTTTTTTTTTAAATTATATGGTTTATCTATATTAAACGAAATTTATCAGTATTAGTTTGAGATTTAATTATGTATTTTTGTGATTTGTTGTATTTTATTCTTTTTTTTTATTGAAGAATGAACCATTGGATACTTAGAATTTAGAAAAATAATTAAAATAAAGAAAATTGCTTATCATTTATGGAACTTTCAGATATTATTTTTCATCCTTGTTATGCAAATAATATATATATATATTGAAATAGATATTTTGATTAAAATGAAATTTTCGTTATATTCAAATTCATGTTCTAGTACCAAAACTTAATATGAATTTGAACTAACAAATGTAAATTACAAAAGTTTGAAAAAACAAAGAAAACAAACGTAAAATATAAATTTCAAAATAAGAAGGTTTTTGGAATCCTTTATTTTATTTTATTTTTGTTTCTTGAGTCTCCGTTCGTGTATGATAATTCACAAATCAATATTTTTAGTATTTATGTTTTTAAATTTCCACGGGTTTATGACCATCTATTTATAAAAAATTAATTTTATTAATCACATAAAATAATATATACATGCATTTTCCAAATTTCTTCTTGCTCTCTCTTTCTGAAAAAAAAGTGCTTGAATATGTCGATCTCATTTATATAATTGACCTTCAATTTTTTTTCTTTTTTTTAAGATTTAGGTCTATATTTTGAAATATTCATCCGGTCTCAAGTTATTATTATTTTTTATGTTTATTAATCATAAATTTAATCTCAAATTGTTATTTTAATTTATTATTTTTAATATTTTATAATGTGGACTATATAAGTTTGAAGCAATAGATCTTATTCACCACTCTTGGATTTTTTTTAAAAAAAAATAGATAAATCACAATTTATTAAGTAAAAAAATAAACAAGAGCAATAAATAATAAAAAAACAGACAACAATAAAAAAAATAAAAGTGCATAAAAGTGATTCATCCATTTCTTAATAATGTTCTTATGTGGTATAACAACTAAATGGTCCCTCTATTTAGGTCACGAGTCCACTTAGTTATGTTTGAAAATGACCTAATTAGTCAAGAGATTTAAGCATTGGGCTTATTTTAAAAAATAGCGGACTAAAAAAACAGAGTAACCTAAGTAGAGGGAAATGCATTATACCTTCCACTGTCAGTGTTTTGAACTCTTGTTATTTATTTCAATAAATAGCTACGGAATAGCTTTAAAAACAAAAAACAAAAGTCAAACCTCAGGGTCAAACTTCACCCCGCTTTATTGTCACCAACTAAACTAATAATTAAACAAATGCATGCATGCATGCACTACTAGCTAGTCTATCTAAATCAACTCAAAACTCTTATCATAAATTTCATCTACGCTTCTGCCGGCGATGCTGAGCCGGCCTCCCTCTTTTTCGGGTCGGTAGACGACCAACTGATCCGGTCACCTCGTCGGAACCTGCCCGTGTGCGCTTATTATATCTAGAACGTCCACGTGATGATGATGGTGGTGGTGGCGGCGGTGGCGATGGTGGTGGTGATGGTGGTGGTGGTGATGATGAGGTTGGTTCGGGTGGGTGATTGTGACAAACTCTAGGAAGAGGAACTTCTCGGCAAATAATATTGTTATTGAAAAATCTAATAGTACAATAAGGACCACGATTATCACCATAATCATCGTCACGAAAAAAAGCTAAAGTTTTAACAGGCTGGAGTTCAGAATGATGACATTTGCGGAAATTGATGTTGTTGATGTTGTACCTGGTTTGGAAATGATTGGTATGTAGAGTTTTGAAAAAGGGATCAGATATTATGTTTAGAAACTTTTTTTGCTCACCCTCTGCAGCCTGCGTAAGGATTTTGGTGGAAGCCATGAGAGAATCTCTCGTAGACAGTCATCGGTTACTATCATGGTTTGGTTGGGAAATTTTAAGTCTCTTAATTTAAGTGAGGAATTGATTATATTTATATTAATTGATATAGTTAACAAAAGTTATCATGAGAGTGCAAGATAAGATTTTTTTGTTTTTTTTGTTTGAAGAAGTACGTAGATCATGAGAGTACAAGATAAGAACATATATATATGGATAGGGATGGCAATCTCCTAAGCAGTTAGGAAATAACTATTTGTTCTCATCTTTGTTAAAACTGGAGAATACGATTAAGGGAATTGAACTTACACCTCTTTTCCAAACAAGTGATCTGGATATTACTGGCTGGATTACGCTCTCTTAATTAGGTTGGTGCTTGTTATACAATTGAACATATCATATTTTAACTTTTAAAATTTGTATACTTTGTGATTTGTTATATTTTATTTTATCTATTAAAGGATGAACCACTTAGATATTTAAAATAATTATTAAAATATTATAAAATTGCTTATCATTTATAGAATTTTTAGATATTATTTGTCATCCTTGTTATGGAAAGAATAAAACAAAAATTCGATTATTAGCGAAATAAATTACATTTATGTGGCTCGAATCATATTTATATTTTGAGATTGATATTTTGACTGAATTGAAATTGTTGTCACATTCAAATTCATGTCCTAGTAAGGAAATTTAATATGAATTTGAATTAATAAATATAAATTATAAAAATTTGAAAAAATAAAAGAAACAAAACTTAAAATTTAAATTTTAAAATGAGATGGGTTTTGGAGTTCTATATTTTATTTTATTTTTAATCTTGGACTATTCGGTTACGATGAAACGGAGACTCATTGATACCGTGTCCTTTAATATTGTTAGCTTTAATTTAATAGGGCTTCATAAGTCGAAACTAATAAACCACAAATAAATATTTTTATTATTTATGTTTTTCAATTAATGTGGGTTCATGACCAGCTATAAAAATATATTTTTATTAATCACATAAATAATAAAAGGCTCTTGAAATATCTCATTTAAGTAATTGACCCTTTTTTATCTTATTTTATTTCAAAAATTTTAACTGTTTTTAAATTATAAAATTTAATTTAGGATTAATATCTAATAAATTTATTGTTACAATAGTACTCCACAATCATCTTAGGCCCCGCAATTTTTTTTATTATATTTAAAAGTTTTATTTATTTTATCTAATATCCACATATAATGATCTTGAAATTTAAATTTTTTTTAATTAAACTATAAATTTTATTTTAATTGATGTATGGTGATATCAAGATGTAACAAATTTGGTGACATTAAAATCTATTAGATGGATTAATGAAGTTAATATTGCGATTTGGACCACTTGGTTCTAAGGTATGATATATTTATGATCTTGGAATTTAAGTTTTTTTATAAAATTTATTTTATTTAAATAATTCATGATAATATAAAGATGTAGTAAATTTGGTTTTATGTAATATTTATGATGGCTTTATAATCTAGTAAATGGATTAATAAAATTAACATTGGGACTTGAATATAATGTTAGTATTGTAACCTCAGCATTGTAATCTTACAATCTAAACATTCCGACTTTTCAAAATATTTAAAAACAAAAAAGAACAAAGGCTCTACACTTCTATATATTTAAGGGGTTAAACGTATACCATTATATTGTTTTCACAAAAAGAAAATTCCCTTATTTGTTTTTGTTGTCGAAATTCTTATATAATCATAGTGTTTTCAATCTCAATCAAGCATTTTCATCAATTGTAATCAACATCAATTTTCTGCACAAAAAAAAGAGATATTGTTTAAATTTTATTTAATTTAATTTTTTTTATAATTTATAAGTATATATTGTTTCTTATTTTAACTATGCCAAGTAGTTAATTGCTTTTATTTTTACTAGTATAATTCTCTCGCTTTGCTTTGGAGGTTTTGCAATTTTAATGATTTTAAAATATGAATATTTGTGTGTAATAAATATTAATGATAATTTTTATTTATAATAAAGTAAATAAATACTGAAATAGTATTTACTTTATTAAAAATATTTCCATTGGAAGATTTTTATCATCATAGCTCATGTCTATCAAAGCTTATCTATTCAAAACAATTGTAATTAAATATATATTGTGTGTAGCACTATATGATTTGGAATTATGCAACATAAATATCCTACTTGCATAGCATCCTTAATAAAATTAATACAATTGAATATATTTTTTAATAACAACACAACATTTTATTTATTTCTCATATTTTCCAAATAAATGTTGTTCAATGTTTTCTAAACAAATACCTCCAAAAAAAATTTAGGAAATATTTTCACTTTCTAAATACCATCCGTTTCCATTTGAAGGTATTATTAAATATTTAATATAAAACTGCTGAGTTAATTCCGATAAATTTTTATGTTCATAATGCAATGGGGGAAATTCTTTTTAAAAAAAAATAATAAAAAATCTTTGTTGAAATCCTCTTGAATCAAATTACCATCCGTTTTCATTAGAAGATCTTATTATATATTCAATATAAAACTGATTTAATGGCCATGATGAAATAATGGAATTAAATTTTTTTTTATTTTGTTCATAATACAATAAGAAAAAAGCTTTAAAAAAAATTAAAAATCTTCTTTGAAACCCTCTTTAAATATTTAATATAAAAAAATATTTTTTTAATAATTATAATTTTTATGAAACATATAATGGAACATTTAATGCAAAAAAATAAATGGAATTAAACAATGATTTTCACTTTCTAAAAATCCGTTTTAATTGAGAGATCTTGTTAAATATTTAATGTTAAACCAATTTAATGCTCTTGATCAATTCTGATGATGAGAATTTTTTTTGTTAATTTATAGTTACCAATAAGTGATTAATAATCTTTATTTTCCTTCACGTTATATATTTTATAATTAACAAATAATAATGAATATTATATTATATATATCAAATAATTAAAAAAAATATATAATTATAAAGTAATATTTAAAACTATATTTATTAACCTAATATTTACCCAAATGACACAACGATTGAACTATTTAATCTAATTCCCATAGAGCATGATGTTTGAAGTGATTCTAATAACTATACTCCAAACATTTTGCAAATTATCGTATACATTTTTTTTCATAAAATAGTAATATTTTTTAATAATTATAATTTGTTTGAAACATATAGTGAAACATTTAATACAAACAAATAAATGGAATTAAACACATTCCATTACTAATATCATATTTAATACAACCTAAATGCAATAAGAGAAATTCTTAAGAAAATTTAAAATTTTCCTTGAAACCCTCTCGTAGCAGATTATACATCTACTTGCTCTATGGACTCGGGACGCCGACAAACGGCCGTAGACCTACAAGCCCAAAACCAATTAGACATACAAGGCCTCAAAACTTGATCCAAAACAAAACAAAAAATCAAACTCAGAACCTTACCTCAAAAATAACAGTGAAACGAAATCCGTGACGACATGACCTTCTGCCATCCTCGCCATCGACACCACCCGCAAATAAGGAGAGGAAGAGATGAGGCGAGTCTCTCTCTCCCTTTTTTTTTTTAACGGTGATCTAAAACTGAAGAAGGTGAAGAGTTGGCTAGGGTTTCAAAACTAAAAAAAAATGAGGTGAAGAGACGGCTAGGGTTTTGAAACTAAAAAACAAAAACCAACGGCTAGGATTAAAAATAAAAGCAATGGCTAGGATTTGATTAAGGGTTGGGACTCACAATCTCCCCTAAACTCAAATGTGCTCCAATGAAGCAGACTTCCAGTCAGATTCAGACCATACTATAGTGTGAGTGTCATTTGACTAGCATAAGCTTCAAAGACCAAGTTATTTAAACAAAACTTGGCTGTTGATACCTCTACGAACAATGGTCACAACAAATGAACATCAAGCCAAGTTAGGGCTTTGCACTAACTTATATCAAACATAACCTTAAAACCAATATTCGTGGACATTCTCTATAAATCATCATTCCGAGGATCTGTTGTCATGTTAATTGTCATCCAAACTTCAAATAGCATTTAAACCGCAAATACAAAACCACCATTGCAATACATTAGCATTCCTTATTTGGAAACATCAATGCGTGTAGCATCCCATGGATATGGTGACTAAATCAACCAGATTTTGAAAATTAAGATCCCAGTTTTTTTTTGTCAACTGAAATCCATGTCACATGCTTACAGCCACCTGACATGAGTATCAAAGATCAAATTTTACATCCATCAAGCATCATAACATCAAAATTATACATATACTCAAGTCCAAAGTCCACAACAATATTTGAACACACTAAAATTTTCTCATTGATTGAAAAGCATAAACAAATTAAAACCAACCAAGAGCCACTAAGTAACTACCAAGCTTAAACTTGCTTAAATTATCCTCAATCAAATATTTGGAATCTAATCATCAAAACCGATCAAATCTTCCTAAACACTATGGTATGATCCTTTCATGGGTTTTTTACAATACAACAATGAGGGCTTATTTCACCTTCCAAGTACATAAATATTATGTAGATTATCCACTAATTCACAAAATCAATGCAACTGAACATAGTAAAATATCAAATTATAAGAAGTTTACTCCTCAAAGATTTCACGCATTAATTGGCCAGCAATGCACCAAATTATACTCAACAACCAAGCGGAGACTAGGGACAAGCACACATTAACCTCTTAGGATTTTTCCTAATTATATCAATGTTTAAATTGCCAAATATCATCATTCCTCTTTCAAATAAATTCAGACCCACCAAGATACAATGTTATCAAGTTCCAAAATATTCTTAGCCCTACTCAAATTATAGTATCAATCTAAATCTCAGTGATTTCAGCACATTTATTTTTCAGGAAAGTCTTACAAAATCAGGAATATCTTCCAAAATACAAATCCAATAATAAAGATATTTTACAGACAATTAGCTAAGGCCATAACAAACATTTCTTATATTTAGCACTTTGGCTAATTCGGCTTGCAAAGTCATGAGAAGTACCATTCACTCTTCAAGTCTTGCACAACAGTAACAACCAAGATAGACCTATTAATAAGAGCATATCTCTTAAGATACAAATCTAATAAATTTAAAATTTTGCAAGTAGATAGATAGCGATAAATGCCACAATTCTCTAGTTTTAAGCTTCCCCAAATTCTATATCTATAGTCTCTGAATTTGGACAAAATTTCAGGCAGCTCAAATCAAAATCTTGAAAGTCACAATTCTTATGCTTCAATATACAACCATACAAGAGCTCAACTCTAATCATTTTTTTTTTCTAATCATCATATTTGCAAATTTTGAAATCCTTTTATTCTCTTCATATCAAATGGCCAAGTCAAATAAAATCAAATACAATACAATCCTATAAGATCCAATCACAAATTTCAACCAAAGTAAGAGTTTTTCATCAATTCAAAATATCAAAATCAAACACTCAAATCCTGACATACAACTTTCGACAACGAAAAGAAAAGAGAAAAATGACATCTACAAGAATATAGCGACGACCAATCCTTTTCAAGCCCCATAAAGTCAAAAATTATCAATCCACAAGATTATGGAAGTCCAAGAAACTTAATGCAGGGAGGTAACTAATACACATGCTAGTCAATTACCAACAGTCCATGACCACATGATTTTCTTTACTAAGAATAAAGAAGGTTGCTAGTAGACTTCCCTCGAACGGTGTTAAAAACAGCAAGTCAGTAACAAAAGAACAATCAAAGATAGAAGTTTAAGGACGCAAAGGAAAGCTACTGGTTGGATTGAACTACAAACTTAAAGTTTCTATCGGACATACTAATATCGTCAAAATTTCACTACCGGGACACCGACAAATGGCCATACACCTACAAGACCGAAACCAAGTAGAAATACAGCGCCTCAAAACCTGATCCAAAACAAAATAAAAAAATCAAACTCAGAACCTTACCTCAAAAATAACAGTGAAACGAAATCCGTGACGACATGACCATTCTGCAATCCTCGCCACCGACACCACTCGCAAATAGGGAGAGGAAGAGATGAGGCAAGTCTCTCTCTCCCTCTTTTTTAACGGTGATCTAAAACCGAAGAAGGTGAAGAGTCGGCTAGGGTTTTGAAACTAAAAAACAAAAACCAACGGCTAGGGATTGAAAAGTAAAAACCAGCAGCTAGGGATTAAAAAAATAAAAAGCAATGGCTAGGGATTTGATTAAGGGAGTGGGGCTCACAACTTTAAATATATGTATAGATTTTTCGTACATGGATTGTGGACCGAATAAAAAAAGGGTTACTTCATTAAAGTGTTTCTTTTCTATTTTTTTATAATATTATTGTTTTTTTATTATCTTTTTGGTTAGAATGTCTACTAGAAAATATGATTCCAAATATTATAAATGGGGGAAAAAAGAAAAAAAAAAGTAGATGAGTTAATACAATCTAACAAAGATGCACTTGAAAATTGTGTTATTAATAGTAAACAAAATATTACATGTGATGAAAATTTAAAAAATAAACCAATTCACTATAATGTGTTTGAAGTAGAGGAAACATGCAAAGAACAAAATCCTTACAATAGTGCCAATATTGAGAGTCCTTCAATTTCTAGTGAAAAGAATAAAAAAAATACATTTCATATGGAAAAATAATGAATCCCAAAATGAAATATCTCCACCAATAGAATTAGATTTATACCATCATGGAATTTAGAAGAATGTTAATTCTAATTTGAGAGATTTAATTGTTGATGTTACTTGCGCTTGTGTGTGTTTGTGATTTAGAGAACACTCAAATACTCACAGAAAAACTCACACAAACCAAACAAAAAGAAGACACACGATTGGTAACCCATTTCGGTGTCCACTCGCCTATATCTAGGGGTCAAGCCCAGAGATAAAAACATCCACTAAAAGAGGTAAAAATACATGAGTACAAACACTTTGTCACTCACACTCACAAATAAAGATCATTACCCTCTCTAGATTGTCTAGTGCCCACTCTCTCTCTAACTCCAGTGTCCCTCCCAATCCCAGAGATTCTCTCTTTTAGAATCTCTGCAATTATTAATTTTAGAACCTTCCAAAATTAGTTATTGCAACTCCTATTCTAACACAACTTACAACATACCCCTGATTGCTGACTTGACTGAGTTATGGTTTCATTGCGAAACGACCTCAAGAACCATCAACCTCCCGATCATACTTAGTCTAAGTCGATACAGCCAAATCTCTTGATCTAGACTACCGACAGTTAGCCTTTCTCCTCAGTTTCTCACCACGCAGTTCCCTCATGAAGGCGCCGCGACTTTGTGCGTCTTCGCGAAAGTATCAAACTTGATCTTCAATTCACCCAAGTTTGGCTTTCAAATCTTCCCAAGAATAGGTCTTTAATCAATCATGGCAATCATACCAACAATAGGCATCTCTCAAACTTGGCATGTCTTTAATCATACTATTAAGGTTCTTGAATCATACCTTGATAGCCTTGATAATACCATTGATAGACATTTCTTCAATTAAGCTCCATCCATATTTAGTCTCAAATTAAATCTTCTAAATATGGTCTTGATAAAATCTTGCATTCAAGTTGTAACACAAATCAAAAAAATAGCTCCACCAAGATATTTGCCTCGATCAAGACTCCTTGCCATGTCACCATGCTTCCCATATCATCATTTATGTCACGTCACAAAGGTTGCCATGTCACCTTGACTTGGTGTCAAATCATACCAATTAAAGTATTTTTGCACTAACAGTTGAAAAAGGACCTATTAGAGATATAACTAATAATGTAGATTTTTCCAAAAGATGAGAACTCTCAATATTTTTTTCTATTATATATACATTACATTAGAAAATTGCTAAATGGAGAAAAAAACATGAAAAATGACTAGTTTATTTAAAGAAATTAGATAAATTTTTTGTTTTTTTGTTGTAAGTTATTTTCAAATGTATTAAGTTCTCAACTAGTTAATGCTGGGTGCAATGATTGAAAAAATCTCAGTGCTAGACTCAAGCAATATGAAACATCTAATGAACATATTATTAATAAGTGTACTTTTATAGAATTGGAGGTACAATTACAAAAGAAAAAAACAGTTGATAAAAAATTGCAAGATCAAATCAACAAAGAAAATGAACATTGGAGAAATGTATTATTCAGAATTATTGCGATTATGAAAACTCTAGCAAAAAATAATTTGGCATTTGGGGGTCAAATAAAAAAAATTATGAGGATAGTAATGGAAATTTTTTATTTTTATTGAAGTGATTGAAGAATTTTGATCCAGTGATGCAAGAGCATGTTAGACGTATTCAAGCTAATGAAATACATGATCATTTTCTTGGCATGTTAGACGTATTCAAGCTATTCAAGTTAATTAAATACATGATCATTATCTTGGCATGTTAGACATATTCAAGCTAATGAAATACATGATCATTATCTTGGGCATAAAAGAAAAAATGAATTGATTGATTTATTATCAAATGAAATAAAAATGAAAATTGTGAATAAAATCAAACAAGCAAAATATTTTTCTGCCATACTTGATTGTACTCCTAAAATAAGTCATCAGGAACAAATGTCTCAAATATTAAGATGTGTAGATGTATAGATGTTTCATCGGTTTCAATTAAAATAGAAGAATATTTTATAGAATTTTAAAAATGGATGATACAATTGGAAAAGGAATTTTTGAGGAGCTCATGAATATAATTAAAAAGCTTGATCTTAATATTGATGATATAAGGGGACAAGGATATGATAATGGGTCTAACATGAAGGGAAAACATGCATCATCATGGTGTGTACAAAAATGATTGCTTGATGTCAATTCTAATAAAGCTTTTTACACACTATGTGGTTGTCATTCACTTAATTTGTTACTTTCTGATATGGATAATTGTTGTCCAAAAGCTATTACATTTTTCTTTGTATTACAACGTATTTATTCAGGCTTTTCCTCTTCCACAAAAATATAGAAAGTTTTTTTGAAGATCATGTTCCTAGTTTAACTACTAAGCCACTATCATAAACTCGTTGGGAGAGTAGTATTGAAAGTGTTAATGCATTTGTGTTTCAAGCTCCTGAAATATGAGATGCTTTACTTGAGTTAGCAAAAGCTAGTGATGATCCCAACACAAATAAAGAAGCTAATTGTTTGGCTGCATATGAGCTCGAAAACTTTGAATTTTTGGTGGCCATGGTCATTTGGTATGATTTGTTTTTTGTTATTAATATTGTTAGTAAAACTTTACAAGCCAAAGACATGCAAATTGCTACTGATATTAATCAATTAAAAGCTTTTCTTGCATTTCTTAAAAATTATATAGAAAATGGATTTGCAACAATTTCAGCTAAAGAAATAATAGCTATTCAAATGAATATGCAACTTGTGTTTCATGAGAAAAGAATAATTCGTAGAAAAAAAAACAATTTGAGGAAAATGATAATAATGAGGTAACACATTTGCCAGAAGATGATTTTGAAATTAACTATTTTACTCGTGTAATTAATCAAGTTATTTCTTCTTTTGAGAGTAGATCTAAACAATTCAAAATATATGAAGATGTTTTTAGTTTTCTACATGAGTTACAAAAGTTAAAGATTTTAGATGATAATAGATTGAAAGTTTTTTAAAACAAGACTCGTCTTTTGATATCAATGGCTTGGATTTATTTTCAGAGTTAAAGGTTTTAAAAGAATTTTTTTCAAAGGAGGCATAATCACCACTAAATGTTCTTAATTTCCTACAAAAATCAAACTCATTTCCAAATGTTTGGATTGCTTATAGAATATTATTAACTATACCTATCATTGTTGACAGTGGCGGACCCAGAAATTTGGTCCAGCCCGGCTTAAATAAAAGTCAATGTTTGATATTAATTACAAAAGACACAGACAAATTTAAAGGACAATACAAACTAAGTCGACATTCAATATCAATAATAAATATATGAACAAAGTTCAAATACAAAACATAACAAGTGAAATAACAATGAAAAACATAATTTTAGAGAACAATGAAAGGGGCTGCTCAATTTTGAGGGAAAAACATAAACATAGACCTAATAAACTAGTAAAAGACAATACTACCCTTAACTTAACCAACAATGAAACAACTCAGCTCAACAACACACTTACACCACCTTGCCTAGAACTTGAAACAAAACACATGATGAACTCATCTTGGCCCTCCATTTGTCCCACGACTCAACAAACACAAATCTGCCTAGAACATGAAACAAAAAACTTGATGAACTCATCTTGACCCTCCACTTGTCCCACTACTAATCATCTATTAATTTAAAAACAAAACTTCAGTCACCAAAGCTGAAACACATTTAGTATTAAAAATTCAACCATGGTGCTCTCTTTTGCCAACCGATTGCTTATACTCGATCAAACTCATGTCTTTCAAGGATTTTTTGGCGAGACCGGCCATTTACGCCAATATAGTGAACCCATACGATTGTTGATTTAGTAGAAAGAAGTTTTTTTAAAATTGAAGTTAATAAAAATCATTTCTTGTCAACTATGTCATAAGAAAGATTAAATGGATTGGTCATTATTTATATTGAAAAATAAATAAATATCTCAACGAATATTAAATTTGATTGATAAATTTGTATTTTAGAAGGCAAGAAATGTGAACTTTAATTGATTTTTTTAATTATTTTATACATTGCAGGTAATTAAACCATGTAATCAAACAAAGGACGAGAAGGATATTTCGACTATTTTTCCCAATTAATATTTTTACTTGTGGTAATTATTAATAGCAATTCATGTTTTTTATTTTTTTATTATGTAATTTATTATTTAATAAAAAAATAATTAAAAATAGTTCAGGGATTTGCACGGAGAGGGATGGAAGTTTCAAACATATGACAATAGATATATAAAAGTAATTTTTGGTATATTTGTGTGCATTATTGGTAGGTTATGTATTTTTTAAAAATTTAATAAAAACTAATAATTATACCGATGGGTGAATAAGTAAAAAAAGAGCGTGCCTTAGAAGAATATATAACTATATTATAAATGATAATTCTATCAATTTACATACAATTCATAACATATACTGTCATTATATGTTCCATTTCAAATGTAAAATAGAGTGAAAATGAGTAAGAAAAGATATGGGTGTGATCAGCTCGTATCCTTGTATTTAAATTATAATAATGGATATAATATGGCTAGACCAAATATGTAAAATATATTTTTTTATCAAACTTATTGATACATAATTATCAGATGTCCCCCTCTCTCTCACCTCATTAGCTAAAGGGCTAGTGCCAGAGTGCGACAAAATCTCTCTCTCTTTCCTCAGTAACCAACTTTACAGTAATGCTATAGTGCCATAAGATTCAACTTTAGATTATTGGTATGTTGCTTATGAGTTTTTTCTCTTTACTCAATCTCTTGCAGTTTATATTTTATCTTTCATTGTAGAAATTTAACTTGCTTTTTATGTTTGTATTATACGCAATTGATTTGTTTAATTTTTTTTGTTTGATTATTTGTTTGTGAAAATTTGCTATTTGGTAAACAATTATTAGATATTTGTTTGATTATTTGTAATGAAGTTTATTATGAAATTTATTTGTGAAAATTAATTGTGAAAAATTTTTAAAAAGTATTATCTAGTTTGATTAATTGTTGCCAATATTTTAATTATTCATCACATTATTTGTGGTATAATTATTATATTGAATAATAAATTGCTAATTTGTGTTAAGTTATTTTTTAATTGCATTACTTGTTACTTTGGTTCTTCATTACTAGTTGAGTTAATGATTAATTTTTATATATATATATATATATATATATATATATATATATATATATATATAAAGTTTTTTACGCCTAAATTAAACAAGTTATAAACCGGGAACACATGTTTTTTTTAAACACGCAGTGCAACATAAAAAAAAAATTAAAATATTAATTATTATAATAATCTCATAAATTAAATTTTTTTAATATTATAAATTAAAAAAATGAATTTAATAACTCTTAATTTTGTTTTTAGTTCCGTCCACTACTATAACATAAGTACATCTCAGATTGATGTTGTGGGTGATAGTGTTAAAGATGATGGTGAGTGTGATAGGGTATCGCAAGTGTGTATGTATATAAATATAGTAGCGGCGTTGAGCTATGTTAGACCAGTTCTGGCTAATTTATTAATTTGGGTAACGAGATTAAGTCCATGCAGATTTGCAAATATTAGTCGGCTTGGTTTTGGATAATTGCAGTGTTAGCCAGGTCAGTTAAGGCTAAGTGGGCTAATTAAGTTGAGTTTAGGTTAATTGAGAGTTATTTAGGTTGTTTTTAGCTTGTTTATTTTTTTTTAATTCTCTAAAAAAATCTCGTTACTATAGTAGCCACTTTATGTTCTCACTCTAATTTGATTTTTATTAGTCTATTTATTTTTTTAATTGGGTTAATCAAATCCATTTGGGTAACTGGAGGTAGTTATACTGTTTAAAGTGATTGATATAGTTTTTTTAAAAAAATAATTTTTTAAATAAAATATTATTAAAATCATAATAATTAGTTATACTATGATATATTAAAAAAAAGAGTTTCTCTCCATCTTTTTTTCACTATTGTCACCCTACTCTCCTCATAACCTCCTAAACCCACTTACCTTGTCCTCTTGTTGATTTTTTTTAAAAGAGCAACAAGCGTTTGTCTTTATGGCGTATGAATGTGGTACGACATCACTGCTTGAGTTAACTCCTCCCGATGAGGATTCGACCCTCACCACTCTACATGCACACAGGAGACTTATTTTTTTGATGTCGCTATCATTTTGAGACCAAGTGGCTTTTTGAGCTTCTCGTTGATCTTTCATTTGCTCGATCTATGGCTTTCCCATGTCATGCCCTCTTATTTCAGCCAGTGTCCTTCACCACCCGCCATTGCTCCAAGCGCATGCAAGCTTCATGACAATGACCTACCCTCACAGCACATACCATATATGAATCTTCGATGCATGCCTTACTTCGATCTCTCTCGAATATCCGGGTCATTCCATGACAATACCACTGGCCCATTACACATCTTTTAGTTTTTGGCCAATTCTTAACTCTCATCCCTTGTTTGAAAATTAATTTTCCCTAGCAGTAGCCATGCATGCCACCTTAACTTCTCTTCTACTCTTGCTGTTTCCCAAGGGGCTGTCTTTAATTCTCTCCGAATTCAAAGGCTTGATGATCACCAATTAACCATTTTTCAAGAAAATCGTTAATGAGGCTAGGATGTGGAATCCCAGGTCTAGCTGCTTAGTGTGGTCCGATATATAGATTGCATACAAAAGTTTAGTGTTTTTTGTTTGTTTTTATAGAATAGATAAATTACTGTTTCATTAAAAAATAAAAAGCAAAACAACAAATCCGAAAACATAGTTGGCTGGCAGGGCTAGGGGACCTCTTCTGGGTGATTTCCCTTGTATCAGAAGTATAATTGACAATCTTACCACCAACCAATCCCTGGCTTTGGATCGGAGGCATTGGAGATTAACAACGAATGATGTTTTCACTGTTAAATCCTTCTATAACTTCTTGAATGACGGGGGACTATGTTGTCGTTGGACCCCTATCAGGGGTACTGTTTAAAGAAGGTTAGTCTGTTTAATTGGGTGGCCTGGGATGATAAGATCATGTCCTTAGAAAACTTAGCGCTGAAACGATGTAATTTTGTGCTAACTACCACGTGCGTGTGTTATGACTGGTTTTCATTTTGGTCATTGTGTTTCAATTTATATCTTTTTGGTCATTAGATATTGATTTGATTTGTTTTCACTAGAAAATCACTTGGGATCTCCCGGGCAATTTTAAATGACGTGGCAGCCGAAAATGCCACGTCATTTAAAATTGAGTAATCTGAATCAGCATCTGGATGATGTGCTCTCTTCAGCTGGGTCGAGAGAAAATATTAAAATAGAGAGACATGGCATTTCCGGATGCTACGTCATTTAAAATTGGGCGAAAAACCCGAAGTGACCTCCCAGTGAAAACAAATCAATATTTAATGACAAAAAAGATACAAATTGAAACATAATGACCAAAATAAAAATTAGCTAACCACATGAAAAATTTACCTCACACTACTTACACCATCTTTGCCATAGTGCCATCAAGACGGATGTAATACCTGACCACAAAAAGTTGTCTTTATTGTTAACTGTGCAATTGATATATAAAATAAATATTTTTTCTTTTTAAAAATAAATCATTTCAATTAAAAATCTAAGAGTATATAAAATAAATATTAACTCACAGAAAACAAAGTAGGTATCTACATATACTATAACTCACAGAAAATAATTTAATAATTATTAAAAAGGAAGCTATAATCTTTATCCAACAAGCCACTCAAAATCTCAAATATAAGTCGGAGCGGATCTTGCAACTGGAACCCTGAACTCGCATCCGACCCGTTTAGGACGGGTCGGATTCGGGTTTAACTCAAACCCGATAACAAGTTAACTCCCTATAAATAAACCAAATAGATTGACTCGTTGAGCATTCGATGCCCTAATAACAAACCCTACACCCTCGCGTTCTCTCGCTCGGCGAAGGTAGAGCAGCGGTGCGAGCCGCGGTGAGAGAGATCGGTGGTGGATCATGGCGGACCATGATGGGAGGTACGATGGCAACGGTGATGGTTACGGAGACTATGGTGCTAGCGAACGGAGTGGTGGCGGCAGCGGTTTTGAGGAATTTGGAGATCCCAAATCTCAGGTAATCGTCTTCTCTATATCTTGCAATTCGATTGATTTTTTGTTCTTTGAGGGTGTGATATTCGCTTAGGTTTTTTTTTTTGTATGCGAATCGTGTGATTTCTTTTTGCAAGGGGTGTGAATCTTATGAAATTGCGGGAGAGGTCAACTAGGGCTTGTGATTTCTTGGATTTTATTGTAGGCGATTCTAGCACTGGGGTTTTCTTTTTGAAGAGAATTTTGTTTGATGTTTATATGTGCTGATTTTGTCTCTTTTTTTCAATGATTTGTTTCAGTTGGGGCTTTTTGTGTGATCGTGTGAAAAGGTGAACTAGGGTTCTGGTTTTTATTCATTGTTTTTTTATGTCCGAATAGTCTCTTCCTACCTTTTCCTTTTTTTAACAAAATCTTAGATGAGCTAGGGTATATAGTTTTCTATAGCTTCGGTTCTTACTGCCAGATACCCTTTTTCTTGAAGATTTTAATAGTTGTGTTTATATCTGAAATCCCTCTTTTATTTTCCTAGAAGTTTATATGGCTTTTGTGCAACTGCAGGGGAGTTGAATTATCACTTATGGGTTTATTTATTTATTCATTTATAAAATTTTTATACAGGTGCTTGAATTGAGATTTCCTTTTTTGGAGGGGGTTTTCTTTTCTTTTTCTTTTTCCAAAGATTGCTAAGTTAATTCTTGAATTGCAGTATGATTCTCATGAACATGAAAGGGGGTCCTCAAGAAGCAGAGACAGGGAGAGGGAAAAGGAGAAGGATAAGGATAGAGATAGAGATAGGGATAAAGAGAGAGATAGAGAGAGAGATAGGGAGCGGGACAGGGGCAGGGATAAGGAAAAGGATAGAGATAGAGAACGGGATCGGGACCGCCATCATCGGGAGAAGAGTGAGAGAAGGGAGCACGGCCGTGAGAGATCTGATGACCGTGACCGGCGCCATAGTCGAGATTATGATAGGTATATTGCTTGCCTTTCCCCTTAGTGTTATACTTGTTTGTTTGTTTTCCATTTATGAGTGGCATTTATTTATTTTGTTTTATTTTTGTTCTACAATGGGCCGGTAGCCCTTACTTTACCTTTTCAGCCACCAAAAGTTTCTTTTATCCAAGCAATTTGTTGGTTATAGAGTAATTAAAGCCAACAATGAGTTAAAATTAACTATCTGGTAAGTTTTAGATACTTTTGTGCAAGGTTTAAAAAGGTGAAAGGCATACATAGAGGTGTTTTGCTTTTATGAGGCTAGGCGCGGTCGTCAGGCGTAAGCCTTAACAAAAACTGAAAATTGTAAATAATAATTGACAAAATAGACTAAATAGTCATAAAATTCAATTAAATAATTGATTCATTGTACTTAGAGAGTGTGTTTTGATTTCATTGGATTGGATATGATTATCAATCATCATTAAAAATAATTATTTATATAACATGTTATCAAGAAAATATTTGTAAGTAATTTGTAGATAAAGAACAAAGAATAATAGTTAATTTATATTAATCATTAGTGTTAAATTAATATTTAATTCTTAATTAGAGAGATCGGTAGTGAACATCTTTGATAAATTATTAAAATATATATTTTATGATTAATTATTATTTTGGAATAATCTCAGCTGTTGATGATTTGATGATTGTTAAAAAACCCTAGCTTCCAATGTACACACTGTCTCTTTCCTCTCATCCCATCCGTCCATCTCATCACCACACTCTTCCGATTTCGAAGCAGACCCCAGGTCCTCAACGAAACCCGCCACCACCACTGGCATCCCCCTTCCGCCACTGTCCGTGTTCTCTCCGGCCTCTGTGACCGCCCCTTTCTGAAACTTGGCCACTTGCTTTTCTTTTCTTCATGGTCGTACGTCTCTTCCGCCTCGAGGCTCACGGCCTTAAGGCTGAGCGCCTCGCCCGGTTGAAGCGTAGTCTCTGCCACTGGTCATAGTGGCGCCTCGCCTTGAGGCGTACGCCTCGTTCTCCTTTTTAAACCTTGCTTCTGTGTAATTGCTTTAAACTTAAAATTCTACTATGCCTTATTGTACTCATTTGGTGTTGTTAGTGTGTTCTCTCTATCTGGTATGTGTCTGAATTTTCCATTTCTTTATTATTATTATTTTTTATCAAACTGCTCTATTTCTGTTTTTAATTGATATGTTAATGGGATAATGTTGGTTTGGTTGATTATTGTCTTTATGAGGCAAGCCTTGTATGCTTATTTTGTCTTTTGGATATCATGCTTACCTTTTCATATGAATTGCCCATTTTTGTGTTTTATTTATACTGTGCAAGTTTTTCTTTTTTTCTAAGTTCATGAACATGGCAGGCACAGGGACTTTGAAAGAGAAAGGGAGGGGCGTCGTAGGCATAGGTCTCGATCTAAGTCAAAAGGTAGATCTGATCACAGATCAAGATCACGATCTCGCTCAAGATCAAAGAGGTAAATCATAACGTAAAACTGTAGGGTTGCATTTTGTGATCTGGTAAATTATGGACTTTCAACTTTTTATTTTTGATGTTGAGCTGAAAGTAACCATAGAATGCTGAATTTTATAGCATACTGTGTGAGATATCATAAAAAGAAGACACACAATTAACCAATTGGTCATTCTTTAATTCTATTATTGAAAATTAAGAATTGCTATTTTATGACTTCAATTATGTTTTCACTGTGCAAAGGATGAATTCTTGCGTCATCTTTGGACAATTCTTTCTTGGTATAAAATATCCAATAGTAGGCCTAGGGTCCATAATGTATGGTAAACTACTTTGGTATGCTTTGTTAGGTGATAAAGGTAATAGTTAAGGGAATGTATTTTGAAATTGTGTCAGTGGGAAAATTTATTTGGAGTTGATGAAAATTTTAACTTAATGCTAATCAAGATTGCTTTTCTAAATTTCTAATAATGATGGATGTATTAATATTAATAATTTTTAAAAATTAATTATTAGATTCAATTATTAAATAATTAAATCTTGTGGAAGAATGTTAGTGGGATAACTTTGGGTTGTTTTGTCGGGAAATGAGGTTTATCCCCAACCACACACCCTTAAGTATATGTTCCTCACCAAGAAATTATCACCTCATTTCAGATAGAAATTTAAGTTTGGTTTGGATTTTAACTGCGGTAAGATTGTCTAAATAGGAGTTGATAATGTTGAACATTTTTAAAAACTGGTTGCGAGAATTAACTTTTCATTATATGCTCTTTGAATGAAAGGTGGCAAGTCCATTTGCTTAACCAAGTGTATGCAATTTTTTTTCTCTCTACCAGTTTGTTGAAATTCTTATGGTGTGTTGATTCTTTATGGTGTGCTTATTATATGTATAATTTGTATTTGGTTGTCCCAAGCAATTATTTTGTCATGGCTTGCTTGAATAATAGCTAATTGTGTGAATGTATGTCTGCATGGATTATTAACTTTGACCTGGTGGAATTGCAATCCATCTCTTGTTTTGGATTTAACTTCAAATGTTAACTCATTCTTACACCCAAACAAAGCCATGTTGGTTTTATACTACCAATAAAAATAGATAAACTACTTATTATTTTGTGTGAGGTTATCAAATTTCAGTTGTTCCAATTTTGTGTTGGTTTGAATTTTTCAGTTCATGTATTTTTGTGTACTTTGTAGCAAGTTTATTCTGTGACGATATATATATATATTTTATATCTTGCTTTTTTTTATGTCAATATATTTTAAAAAAATAATTTAAATTGCTTAATTCATGCAGCAAGCGTATCAGTGGGTTTGATATGGCACCACCTGCAGCTGCTATGATGCCTGGTGTGGCTGCAACAGGTACATTTTCCTCTACTTTGCCTATTACCATTTTTCTATTTCTGCGTTGGTTTGGTAATTTTGGTAATTAGTGAGGACAAGTTGTATCAAAATTCATGGTGTTACTAGCGCACAGGTATGGGTATGAATGTCCAAGTATTTGGAGAATTTAATGAAAATCAGATAAGTGGACACAGTTGTTAATATATGTACATGTGTTTGTACATATACGTACGAATCACATTGTTTTTACAAGGTTGGGGAACGTTTAAGTAAAGCAATTTGTTTTTGTGTGTGTCTGTGTTTAAGATATTTTGAACTATACTTTTTTTTTTTTGGAGAAGGGTGAAGAACATTGTATTAAAAAAAGTTGTTTTTAAGTAAAAATATAATTTCAAACAAGGAATTTAACTCATATAATAATTTAAATTAAAGTAAAATAAAATTATTAAAATCTTGAAAAATAAGAATTAATTTATAAAAATAACAAAAATATAAACAATTATGGAGTTTAAAAAAATAATATAAAGACAAGGTAATTTGAAAGAACTAGAAGATTAATATTGAAATTAGAAGGAGAAAATTAAGTTGAAAAATGAGAATGAAAGGAGATAAGTGAAATTAAAATTCTCCAATAGTATCAGGTTGGGAACATGTAATCCAAATGTGTCCGCATGAATTGTACCATATCTAATACTCATATGGATATACAAATTTTCTCCAGATGCATAGGTGACATTGTGCTAGTGTAAGCAGAAGTTATCCATACTTTCATTTAAATGTTTTTATGGGTACATCTATATTAGAACTGCAATAAATGGCTAGGCAATTACATTTTCTATGTATTTACACAGTGATTTAGTTCTGAAACTGAGCACAATTTTGGTTGTTTGCTTTTCTTGTGTTTGTTTGTTTCTTTGTGTATATATGTTGTTGTAAGAAGGCAATGTTGGGCCACTTGTCCCACTGTGCTGCCAATGGGTGTGAGCCGACTACTGTAGCTTTTATGCAAGGAAGAATCAATGCACCACGGTTAGATGGATCTTGTTCTTTCAACTCGCAACTATTTCTTTTTTTGGTAGTCCTGCAAATATTTTCATCCGCTACCTGAAAGTGTTAATTTTTTTCTTCTTTTTGATTGTCTTGTTTGGAGGCCAGGGCCTAATACTTTGCAGAGCTGGCATTTGTAGTTGGCGTTGTATATATCTTCTGATGCGTAACTTAATCAATTATTCTTTCTGTTGTGCTTTGTCTTTAATGTGATTAGATTTACAGGACAGATAGCTGGTGCTCCAACTGCCATTCCTGGGATGTTTCCAAATATGTTTCCTTTGGCAACTGGCCAGGTTATTGACCCATTTTTTTGTGTCACTAAGTTGAAATTTACTCGTTTTACTTATATGTATGTATTGAAAAATTTCTTGTGTGCATCATGCAGTTCCCAGCTTTATCTGTGATGCCGGTTCAGGCAATGACACAACAGGTATGGTAATAACAATTTTAAGTTGGTGCCATATTGGTTAACAATTTCATGTTGGTTGCTTCCTAATTAAATTGTATTCTTGACAGGCAACTCGACATGCTCGTCGTGTGTATGTTGGAGGTCTTTCACCTACTGCAAATGAGCAGGTTCTTTGTTCACTTTGAATTTAATAGTTTTGTTTGTCCTGTTCTTGTGAAGTGATTTTTGTAGATGCATCCTTTCTTTGTATTAACAATCACTTTGCCATATTGTTTGTGTTCTACTTGTAACATATTAGATTTTTTGTCACCTTTTTTTTGCTTGGGGAATCTAATATTTTATCCAATATACTTGATTTGTTTGCAGTCGGTTGCTACTTTCTTCAGCCAAGTGATGTCTGCTATTGGAGGGAACACTGCTGGTCCAGGTTTGGTTTCTTATAACGGGTTTTACTAGTGATGCTTCTTTTATCTATACATCAGTGACCATCTTTATCTATTTATTATTTAATCATGTAGGTGATGCTGTTGTTAATGTGTATATAAATCATGAAAAAAAGTTTGCTTTTGTGGAGATGAGATCAGTTGAAGAAGCAAGTAATGCCAT